>NC_079224.1:13126926-13222505 GCF_029633865.1 Lampris incognitus | reverse complement strand
CTCAAAAAACGGTTTTTTTATTTCGGGAGTGAAGAAGAGTGACGATCTTCTCCCTCTCCGCCATGCATTTTTCAAACCACGTAATGGGATTTTAAGGGGCGTCGGGGGCCGGGGGTTGTGAAACCGACGCAACACGTATGCAGGTATGATAACAGCCAGCTGCCAATTTAAACTGGATGAATTGCGAGCGCGGAAATGACAGCGGCGCGGCTCCCGCGGAACAACGCGATGTGCCTTCTAACGCCAGGCTGCACGGGAGGGCGTCCGACACACACACGACGGTCTCCGCTGGATGGAGGAACAAGTACAAGTCCTCAGTTGTGTGTCTGTCTCTCCTAACTGCCTCGCCAGTAGCTACTGCAGCCCTGTATATCACCAGATATTGTAAAGGACATACATATATAAATAGATATCTGCACCCCCCCCCTCTCTCTATTTTTTTCTCCCAATTGTATCTGGCCAATTACCCCACTCTTCCGAGCCGTCCCGGTCGCTGCTCCACCCCCTCTGCCGATTTCGGGAGGACTGCAGACTACCACATGCCTTCTCCGATACACGTGGAGTCGCCAGCCGCTTCTTTTCACCTGGCAGAGAGGAGTTTCGCCAGGGGGACATAGCGCGTGGGAGGATCACGCTATTCCCCTCCCAGCACCCCCCCCCCATCCCCCCGAACGGGCGCCCCGGCCGACTAGAGGAGGCGCTAGTGCAGCGACGAGGACACATACCCACATCCGGCTTCCCACCCGCAGGCACAGCCAATTGTGTCTGTAGGGACGCCCGACCAAGCCGGAGGTACCACGGGGGTTCGAACTAGCGATCCCCGCGTTGGTACAGGCAATGGGATAGACCGCCACGCCACCCGGACGCCCCATCTACATTTTGATATAACAGCCGCGTGCCACAGATGAGGGGTTTCCAGTCTGCCAGTACCTTTGGACTGAGGGGAAAAAATAAAAGATGAAAAATGCATTGCCCAAAACAACTTCCTCCTGGAAACAGCGCAGGGGTGTACCAACAAACAATAGAAACAATAGAAATTAGGCTTACAGGCCAGCTGCTTGACATGCTGGAGGGCTTGTTGTTCTTTTCATTCCCCGAATTTATTTAAAATCTCCCGACAAACAAACAAACAAACAAGCAAACATTCACTAGAGCACACACACACAATCACAAACGCACAGACCTGTGCGGCTAAACAAAACATCTCAAATAATTAGGTAGGGAGACAGTTATTTGTGTCTTTCAACAGCTGCAATGTAAATTGAATTGGATTTTTCCTAAATTCTCCGTAGGATGTAGCCACAGCAGAGCGAAGGCTGCGTCGATACATCTAGCACCAACAGTTAGTTGACCACAGGCTTGACAAATAAATAGCAGTTTGTTGGTTTACGTACTCCCAGAATTCATTTCAATCCCCAAGATGGAGTCGGGCGTTTCTCCCGAGGCCCTCCTTCGGCCTGGTTTCCTGATCAAACGAGTTCTTTGCTCCTGTCTAGGCCACATGTGGGATTAAATGATTATCTTCAAGGACTCACTTAGCAAAATTACAGCTCCTGTCTTCAAAGGTTTCTCTCACAGTTGCCTCCTTTATTTCAGGGATTGGGTCAGCTAGGGGGACTTCAGCTATATAAATGTGATCTGAAATTGTTCATGGCAGTACTAACACAGTTGAACGTTGTGTTGGGTTTGAACAGTTGTGGGCTGACGGGGCCTAACCTGCTGGCCCTGTCAAAATCACAATCATAATTTGTTTTCATAGTTAAACTGAAATGTGCCTGAATTCACATACTTGTTTTCTGAGCAGGGATTTCCTACGTCATCAAAACGCATCACAGCTCCTTGGACCATCTCTAGTGGCGTTACTAGCCTTTCCTTGAGGCCCAAAGCTGCACATTGGTTACAGCTGTGAGTGACCATATCACCAGCCAATCAAATGCGGATGTGTAGTGACAGAACGCCCCAGGGCCCTATCGTCCTAGCCCCGGTTTCATCATCAAATCTGAGCGCCATGGCTTCCGCATTCGCAGCTACTGTCGATCGTGTTGCCGATCTACACCTCGTGTTTTTTGGCGATTCTTGTGGGATTATCTGCACTTCTTTAGGCGTTCTCCCGAACAGGCGAAATTACCGGATGAGTTTGCGAGGGAAGAAGGCTGCCACGAGTCTCAAGTGGGATGGAACTCCAACTCCAGGTTTGTGTGCACATTGTTTTCTTATTGAATTGAGAGCCGTGCGCTGATGATATTGCGTGTGATAATATTGTGGCTGATGATATTGTGGATATACTTTACTGAGTTTGATAAAGTTGTTAAAGTTGTGCGAGTGACTGGTAAACGCATCAACTGTGTAATCTTGTTATCTCCATCAGGCGGTATGCATTTGGTCGTGTGTGTGTGTGTGTGTGTGTGTGTGTGTGTGTGTGTGTGTGTGTCTGTCCGCGGCTAATCTCGCAAACTGCTGCACCCATCACCCTTTTTATGCAGTTACGATTGTATAATCAAGAACATCTCGTGGTTGCGGTGATTAAAAACCTTTGGAAAATGTTTTTTCTCTCGCTCTCTGTATCGCCGCTCCCTCTCTCTTCATTCACTCTCTAGCTCACTCGACCATCGCTGCTCTCTCGCTGCACGCATGCGCACTGTTTTGCACGCATGCGCACTGTTTTGCACGCATGCGCACTGTTTTGCACGCATGCGCACTGTTGTTTTGCTTGGGCGGCGACAGTGCCGTTATGTATTCATGGTTCAGTCACGTGGTTTTTGTTGCTATGACCGCCATCTTGAGGACCGCGGTCCCCGGGAAGTTTGAAAGACTGTCCAGAATCGCCCACTTAACCACGGAGAAGCAGCGTTATCTGCAAAAAAATCGAGTTTTTAGAATTGGATCCTCATCTTCTATCCAAAGACCAATTAACCCCACTTCAGTCTGCTATAGATCTTCCTAATTTTACGTTTCACGACGTTTACGTGTACCTCGTCCACGATCCCTCGCCATACTCAGGTGAAGCCCTGAAAGCCTTCAAAAGCACTGAAGCCTACCGCTACTTCACCGCAGGATGGGTAAAGGACGTCAAAATGAATCACGTAAAAACGAAAAGACTGTTCGTCTTTACAGGAAGGGTAAGTGACAGTCTGTTGATAAATGTCATATTAGCATCAGTGCACAGGACACATCTATGAAGCTAGCTACCCTTGCAACAAGACTGCCTTGTTACAAGGCTATGAAGCTAACGCGGTAGCCAGCTAGCTAACGTTAGCTAGCTAACGTGAGCTACTTACCCGAAACAAAGTGCTCACTGCATAGCCTGGAGTGTTCTGTGGGAATCCAGTGGTCCCAGCTAGAAATCACCTCAGTAGCTACTATAAAACATTTCCCATGGCCGAGCTAAATGTTCTTACCGTTTTATCGCTTTAGAATGAATGAAAGTCATTCACCTACATACATTTTATATCATGACAACTGTGACTATTAAACACATCTTAAATCTTTTAATAAGGGCCCCTTCTCCTGGTAGGTGAAAAAAAGGGGGTGGTTGGTTTGTCCCCAAGTCGGAGGAGCATCGGAGAAGGGGAGATACGCCTGGCGGAGATGTGCACTCTACTGGGTGCACTTTTCTAGTTGTTTTTGTTTCTGTGCCATGTGGTGTGCGTGTGCAGTCTGGTTTCTGAGTGACATAAATATTGCCACCCGTGCCGTGGCGACGTGATGAAGAACCCACAGGACACACAGCTCTCCTTCAGTGCTTTACTGATTGATCTGCAATCACAGTGTACAGTAAGACAAGGGTGACGAACATCAATGCACTCTCACATAACAGCTTTCTCTCTCTCTTTCTCTCTCTGTCTCTCCCTCTCTCTCTCTCTCTCTCTCTCTCTCTCTTTCTCTCTCTGTCTCTCCCTTTCTCTCTCTCTCTCTCTCTCTCCCTCCCTCTCTCTCTCAGTCCCATACCTGAACTGAGGGGGAACCGCGCATGTGCCCATACCAACTTGCAACAGGCGATGTTGCATTTAAAATGCTTAACAAATGAGATTTAAAACCGCGTAGCTTATATTGACTGCATTAACATCTTTTCAGTGAATACAGAACAAGTGCGTTTTGTATTGTAAACACGGTAGGGAAAAGCGAAAAATTATCAATACCTTCTGTTGTTTCACCCCTTTCATCTCCCCCTAGTGCAACCTTCTGGCCCAAACCACTTCGCTAGCATAGGGTCTTACTCAACCACAATATTACCATTATAACATAAAGGAAGACCTGGCGGTGATGCTGCAATAGCTGCTGTAGTGCACAGTGGTGTGCGCTGTGGTTGTTGAAGATCAGCTGTCTTGTTGGCGTTGATGCAGTAGTGCATGTAGTGCGTGGTGGGAAGATGGCCCAGTACCGTCCATGCAGTGTCTTTGTCTACATCTGCATCGAGGGTTTTTTTTGTTGTTGTTGCCTTTGTTTGATGGCTGGGAGAGCTCGAAGAGGAAACGCCGAGGGCAGTCTGACAGGACACGGAAGCGGGACAGGCTAAGCTAACTGCTAACCCATTCAGACTGGCAGTTCCGATAACAACGAGGGCGGTCTGGCGCGGTGGCCTCGCCTGGCGCAGACTGTGTTTTAGTGTTGTCGTGTGGAGTGCGGGGAGGTGTGTCGAAGGTGTCTGGCTGGGAGAGCTGGCGTAGGATTGGCTGGGGGAGCCTGGTCTGCCGCGTCCGGTGGGCCCAGTGACCACGGCCCCGCCGGAGCTGCGCCCGAGGAGGAAACACCAAGGACGGTATGACAGGACGCGGAGGCAGGGCAGGCTAAACTAACTGCTAGGCCGTGCAGACCGGCGGTTCCGACAGTCATTCTGTGTCCGTTCTCTTGGACAGTGATTTTTGTGTAGTTTGATATATGCATTCTTGTAAATTTTGGATATGTGCTTTGTCTTTGTGTTGCACTGCTGTGGGCTATCGTTTCCCCCACGACAAATAACGACAAATAGTGTCCTGATTCCTGGTAGTGTATTTTGTATGTGGCTGTGTTGGCACCAATATGAGAAATGTGTGTGTGTTTGGGGGGGGGGGGGTTCGTTACTGCTGAAGGCGCCTGACTGAAACCCCACGGTACACTACTGGGTTTGAATTATAATTTATTAGCAAAAGAAAGCTATGACTAGAACGGATAAAAATAAAGGAATTAAGCATCTACCAATATTGCAAGCCATTTACCATCTTGATGAAAGATAAATGATGACAAAAGATTATAATAATGCCAATGCACATCTATTCATGATAGTCTGAGCAAAACAAATTCATAGAGTAGATAACACAATTCAGTTTCAATACACAGTCAAAACCAGAAAACGGAGAATGAGAAAGCATTACTGTCCTGCGCACCGAATCCTCTCCAGTCCTTAAAATTGGATAATTGAGCAACTCCTCGTGGATGCTTCTCTTTGTCTTCTTTAGAAGCCACGAGGAGGGAGCAAGAAAGAAAATAAGGGTCGTGTGAGATTTGATACGCGATTGATATGGGAACAGAAACATATCTGAATGTCTAATGCGTACCCATACCCCAAGTGAGACGGTAGACAATGAATCATCATTGCAAACTGTCTGCTCGTGCTTCCAGTGCAGGGACAAGGGGCCCAGCAAATGGAAATGAGCCTCCTTCCCGCTTTATTTCTCCGTAATACCATCGGTATAGTCTAGAAGCAGGAAATGTCTGATGGCTGCTGGGAAAATCGTTCTAAATGTGAAGCCTGTCTATACGAACACAAATTCTCCAACATGATATGAAAGTGTTTTGTAATCATTAAAAAAAGAAGCTCGAACAATGCTGTGCCTTAGGTCGAGGCAAGAACTTTAAGTCATTAAACTGCATCCTCTATTTCTTATTTTTTTTGTGAGGGGAGGTTCCAGGAGGGGGATTTTCCCCCCTTTCCTCCCCAATTGTATCCGGCGAATTACCCCACTCTTGCGAGCTGTCCCGGTCACTGCTTCACCCCCTCTGCCGATCCGGGGAGGGCTGCAGACTACCACATGCCTTCTCCAATACATGTGAAGTCACCAGCCGCTTCTTTCGCCAGGGGGATGTAGCGCATGGGAGGATCACGCTATTCCCCCCAGTTTCACCTCCCCCAAACAGGCGCCCCGACCAACCAGAGGAGGCGCAAGTGCAGTGACCAGGACACATACCCACATCCGGCTTCCCACCCGCAGACACGTCCAATTGTGTCGGTAGGGATGCCCGACCAAGCCGTTGGTAACACGGGGATTCGAACTGTGGAAGAGACGGTCCCTTTAAGACAGTGGATTCAGGGGTTAGCAGGGGGATTGTGGATAGACTTGAGGACGTGGTCTGGGAATATAAAAGTGTGTTTACTTGAAGTTTGTTTTGTGGAATAAACGACCTCACGGCTGTGTGCTCAGAAGGAGAAGTGGTCTCATCTCCTTTCTTTCATCCTCCACAACATCATCTACTGCAAGAGAGTAAATTATGTTGTGTTACACCTGTTGTGGGAAAGTAGACTTCATAGAGTTAAAATAACGGGTATCATATGGTAAGAAAACCCGGCTTGAGATTGAAAGGTGAACGTTAAAGTACCAATCTCCAAGAGTCCAGTTGCGTTCTTTTTCAGCATACATTTCCCAGGAGTCATTTGGGAACTGCCAACTAGTTTGTCTGACACAACACCAGGACACAGAGTGTTTGTTCCACCTATCCTCTCTGGTGGACCAGCCACTGCTTGGTGATGTAAAATGTGTCACTTCCTGTCTGACACGGGGTTTTTGGCGGGAAAGTCGCCACAGACACACATTTGTATTTCTCCCTCCTACTGCAAATGCAAGGGATGTCATCAGTGGCCGACAGGCGGAATCGTCATTGTGCCACCTTATTTGGCGAAAAATAGTATCTTACCAAACACTTATGTAAATAAGAATCATTGAGATTGTTACTCTAAAGGTCCCATGAAACGGAATTTGGAGCATGGCAAATGTGCAGGATTTGAGGTGTATCCGAATGAACAGAATGGCTGGATCACGTAAGGGGAGGGAGTTTTATCTGACTAACAGCTAGTCATGACTGAACATTTTCAGAAGAATCAACATGCTATTTGCCAACTTTGATGGTAGAAGATCACTCGCTTTCCTCCCCCAAACAGCATCCGGATGCAGGCCACTTCAGGCAGTGGTGCGGCGCTGATGGCCTTCTTCTGGCCCTGACAAAATGGATGTGAGCCTGAAGTGGCCCACATGTATAATAGCAAATATGGCCCAAATATGCCAAATCAAATGTGGGCCTTTTTTGGCAAAGATGCGGTACTCTCGGCAACATGTAATCTGGATGTGACCCTGACGTGGCCCGTGTGGTAAATGGTGAATATGGCCCAAATATAACAAAACAAATATGGGCCACCTTTGGCAAATATGTGGCTCATGCGGCATTGCTATGGCTTGGTTCTGGCCCAGATCTGGCAAATGGGAGCGGACCGCCCAAGTGCCATCATTCCACGCGGTATGTGGGGCGGATGAAAGTTTCAGGTGTGGGACAGGTCCAGGTCGCAGTAATTTTGCTATCTGGGCCCAATCTCACTCCCATTCATTGGATATTTTCGTACGCCCGCAAGTGAAGGATGATGTTACTAAAAAAAAAAAGAAAAAAGAAAAAAAGATTGTCTTTGTCAGGAAGAGGAAAATGTTATTCTTATAAGCACAAGAAGAAAACTTAATTTTTTTTTGTGTGAATTTCCAGGGTGTAGAGTTAAATATATGTAAATTAAGGGTAGATAAAAGAGGTAAACAGAAGAAAAATACATTTTTCATTTCATGGGACCTTTAATGAGCAAGCCTTCCCTTTCCTTAAAAACCAACATTAAGCCTCGAAGTCGTGCTGTGACAGTCTTGCCCGGTGGCGCTCAGCACCTAGACAGGTCTCGGTGTAAATGGGAGTCTCTGTAAATTCGTTGTTGTTCATGAGACACATTTCAGCATGAAACACACTGATAAGTGCAGGCTTCTTCGGCACCCTTTAATAGAAAAGATGGGCTTTATTTAGTCGAATCTTTTAAAGGGGGAAGAATTAATGCAATACAGAAAGTCTGGTTGTACAGTATGCCGACACACGTGTAAACATAAAGACACCCCCCCCCCCCATATTATGGATTCCTGTCCATGGGGAATGCTGCTGTGAGTGCTCCATGAAAATGTAATGAAAAGCTTGTGCGCCGTTACAGTTTTATATGCACCTCGTTTCTTTCTGGTATGAAAATAAAAAGATCAGAAAAAAAGACGGACGCTGTTCAGAGCCGACGTTGCCATGATACGTATTCACTGGGTTAGTTACGTTTCAAGAGTTCAAGGGTCCCCTGGGGCAGTGTTTCCCAACCCAGTCCTCAAGGACTCCCTGTCCTGCAGATTTTCTTTGCAACCCTGAATAGGTACCTGTTTGTAGTTGTTCAACCAATCAGCAATGAGTTATGTCAGATGTTGCACACCTTGCATAGTGACGTGCTGTGAGATGATTGGTTGAGTAAGTACAAGCAGGGCTACCTATGCAGGGTTACAATGAAAATCTGCAGGATAGGGGGTCCTTGAGGACGGGGTGGGGAAACACTGCCCTGGGGAAAAGGTATCTGGCAACTATAGTGCATGCCCGCAGCAGAGGAGGTGTATGGTGAGAACAGATAGAGAGATGATGGAGGAGAGGAGGAGGGGGGCCTTGGTAGGGAGTGACATTTGTACGTTGAGTGTCCACAGCGATTCCAGATGGAAAAGTGGAAAAGTGATGACATCCTTATTCAGGAAGTCGCAAAGTGAGAACAAATAGAAACAAGGAAACCTAGGAGGGACTGTAAAGGCCCGGCGAGGTCCTCTGATGAGGAGTGATAAACGCACGTCCTTGACATGCTGACAACACACTGGATTCACACCCACTGTGGCCAGAAACACCATTTCCCCCTTCCTACCTATCGGTGTATTGAAGCTGAATGAAAGACAATTCAACAGTATCCCCTTTTAACGGAGTAGTCCATCAATTTCTCAGTCAACTGTATCATCCCCGGTCTACACTTTAGCGTTAATCCTATTTTAGAGGGGCAATTCTGAATGTGATGCATCACTCACGGGCAATAAAGCCCTCTTTTTTTCAGGCTGGGCGGATAGTTGGAACCCAGAGCCCGACCGGACACCATGAGGGTGCATTCACAAAGAGAAACATAGAGTTAAATCGATTTAAATTAAGTGCAGATAAAAGAGCTAACAAGAAGGAAAATACATTTTTCATTTCATGGGACTTTTAATGAGGAAACCCTCCCTTTCCTTAACAACCTAGCCTGAGAACCAAATGAAGCTGAGTGCTTCCATCCTTTTCAGACAGATTTCCAGCCAACCTGGTCAGGCCAATTACAGCCGTTTATTTATTTATTTATATATTTACATTTCCCCCCTTTTCTCCCCAATTGTATCTGATCAATTACGCCACTCTTCCAAGCTTCCGATCACACTTTTCCCCCAAATTCCCCCTAGGCGCCCCGACTGACCAGAGGAGGCGCTAGTGCAGTGACCAGGACACATACTCACATCCGGCTTCCCACCCGCAGACAGCAGCCAATTGTGTCCGCAGGGACGCTTGACCAAGCCGGAGGCAACATGGGGATTCGAACCGATGAGCCCCGTGCCGGCAGGCAACGGAATAGACCGCCACGCCACCCGGATGCCCCCTTAAGATTTTATGTTTTTAATTGATACTTGGCTTCATGAATACAATAGTGCAGCAGCCCTGATCGAATCAGCTCCCTCAAACTGTCATTTTATCGGTGAGGCTAGAGTACTTAGGAAAGGAAGTGGAGTAGCCGCTTTATCTAGTAAGGTCTACCAGTGCAAACAGTTATCTTATGGGACATTTGGCTCTTTTGAATGTGTTGTGCTTCGGTTGAGATCCTCCTGTCGAGCAATATTAGTAACCATCTACAGGCCCCCAAAATATCATGCACACGTCTTTGATGACTTTGCTAAGCTACTGTCTGATGTGTGTATTGATTGTAACGGTGTTGTGATAGTGGTCGGTTTTAATATTCATATTGATAATCCTACAGAGGGCAGTACTTAAGAACGTTTGTACACTTTTGTCGTCAGCCATACCAACATGTACCCTGGCTCTTCCAAATGATGGAAGCTAAGCATGTATAGGCTTGGCTAGTACTTGGATGGGAGACCTCCAGGATAACTGAGTTGCTGCCGGAAGTGGTGTTGGTGGGCCAGTAGGGAGCAGTCTTCCCTGTGGTCCTAATAAAAAAAATAAAAAAATCAAATCCCAATGCCCCAGTGCAGTGACGGGGACACTGTGCTGCAGGAGATGCTGTCCTTCAGATGAGATGTTAAACCGAGGTCCTTACTCAATGTGGTCATTAAAGATCCCATGGCACTTATCACAAGAGTAGGGGTTCCCTGGTGTCCTGGCAAAATTCCCAACCTGTCTCTCTCCATCTGGCCACCTAACCATCCTCCATGTAATTGGCTCAATGGTTCCTCCCTCTCCACCTCAAACTGATGTGTGGTGAGCGTTCTGGTGCAAAATGGCTGCCGCGCATCACCCAGGTGGTGCTGCACATTGGTGTGGTTGAAGTGAGTTACCCCCTTCAATGTGAAGCACTTTGGGTGTCTAAAAAAGCACTATATAAATGTAATGATGATTATTATTACATCCTGGACAATTTTGGACTTTCCCAGCATGTAACAGATTCAACACATAATAAGGGGCATATTTTAGATCTAGTTATTTCCAAAGGTCTGCACATTTTTGAGGTTGCGCTGACTGATGTTGCCCTTTCTGATCATTACCGTGTTTTCTTTAAAATGGACATCTCTGCTGACACCAGCAGAAATAAAACCCAGGTAATCGGAAAGCACTATATCACCTGCCCATTATTCAGCCAGGCTTGCACACTCACACCAGCTCTGCCTTCACTTCCTGTCAGCGGTCTCGTAAACCGCTTCAGTTCTAACGTTATGAAGGTTATTGATGCCGTCGCCCCCATGAAGATCAAAGTTGTCTGTGGTAAGACAAAAGCCCCATGGAGGAATACCAGGCCGGTAAAAGCTGATAAAAGAGAGGGTAGACAGGCGGATCGCAGGTGGCGAAGAACCAAACTCCAGGTTCCTTATGGCATCTTTAAAGAGAGACTTGGCATATGCAGCTTGGAACTAAGAAGGGCGAGGCGAGGCTTTATCTCTGAGCTTATTAATAAAAATAACAATGATGCACGCACCCTATCCACTGTTGTTGACAGACTGACAAACCCCCCAGCAACAGTCCCTCCTGAACTGCTGTCCACCAAGTCTTACTATGACTTTGCATCTTTTTTTCATGGATAAAAATCACAGTCTGTAACGCCATCTCAAGCAAAATGGCTGCCACCTGTGCCTCTGTGTATTTCCCCTCCCCTTTTTTTTTCTCCCCAATTGTACCTGGCCAATCACCCCGCTCTCTGATCCATCCTGGTCACTGTTCCACCTGCCGATCCGGGGAGGGCTGCAGACTACCACATGTCTCCTCCGATACATGTGGAGTCACCAGCCGCTTCTTTTCACCTGACAGTGAGGAGTTTCGCCAGGGGGATGTAGTGGATGGGAGGATTACGCTATTCCCCTCCCAGTTCCCCCTCCCCCCCGAACAGGCGCCCCGGTCGACCAGAGGAGGCGCTAGTGCAGCGTCCAGGACACATACCCACATCCTGCTTCCCACCCGCAGACACGGCCAATTGTGTCTGTAGGGACACCCAACCAAGCCGGAGGTAACACGGGGATTCGAACCAGCGGTTCCCGTGTTGGTAGGCAACTAAATAGACCGCTACGCTACCCGGACGCCTTTCTCTGTGTATTTCTGTGTCTCTGTAAAGCTCTTTGAATTGCCTTGTCTCTGAATGGTGCTTTATAATAAACTTGCTTGACATTCCCTTTAATAGAAAATGATGGCTTTACTTAGTTTAATCTTTTAAAGGGTAAGACTTAATGCCATACAAAAAGTCTGATTGCACAATATGCCTGCACACACGTCAAAACATAAAGACACTCCCCCCCCCCCCATATTATGGGTTCCTGTCCACGGGGGCTGCTGCTGTGAGCGCTCCATGAAAATGTAATGAAAAGCTTGTGCGCCGTTACACTTTAATATGCGCCTCGTTTCGTTCTGGTATGAAAATAAAAAGATCAGAAAAAAAGACGGACGCTGTTCAGAGCCGACGTTGCCATGATACGTATTCGCTGGGTTAGTTACGTTTCAAGAGTTCAAGGGTCCCCTGGGGCAGTGTTTCCCAACCCAGTCCTCAAGGACCCCCTGTCCTGCAGATTTTCTTTGCAACCCTGAATAGGTACCTGTTTGTAGTTGTTCAACCAATCAGCAATGAGTTATATCAGATGTTGCACACCTTGCATAGTGAAGTGCTTTGAGATGATTGGTTGATTAAGTACAAGCAGGGCTACCTATGCAGGGTTACAATGAAAATCTGCAGGACAGGGGGTCCTTGAGGACGGGGTGGGGAAACACTGCCCTGGGGAAAAGGTATCTGGCGACTATAGTGCATGCCCGCAGCAGAGGAGGTGTATGGTGAGAACAGATAGCGAGATGATGGAGGAGACGAGGAGGGGGGCCTTGGTAGGGGGTGACATTTGTACGCTGAGTGTCCACAGCGATTCCAGATGGAAAAGTGATGACTTACTTATTCAGGAAATCACAAATAGAAACAAGAAAACCGAGGAGGGACTGTAAAGGCCCGGCGAGGTCCTCTGATGAGGAGTGATAAACGCACGTCCTTGACATGCTGACAACACACTGGATTCACACCCACTGTGGCCAGAAACACCATTTCCCCCTTCCTACCTATCGGTGTATTGAAGCTGAATGAAAGAAAATTCAACACTATCCCCCTTTTAATGGAGTGCTTCATCAATTTCTTAGTCAACTGTATCATCCCCGGTCTACACTTTAGCGTTAATCCTATTTTGGAGGGGCAATTCTGAATGTGGCGCACCACTCCTGGGCAATAAAGCCCTCTTTTTTTCAGCCTGGACTGATAGTGGAACCCAGAGCCCGACCGGGCACCATTAGGGCGCATTTCAAAAGTCGCCATCATGTCACCGTTAAGCCTGACAGCTGTGGGTGGCGGAGACAGAGAGGTCATAACAGGGATATCTCATCCCCTCTCTGATGAGGGGCGTGCCGAGACACCCTCACCTCTGTCAAGGCAATCCGGAGCTCCGCTGACGGATCACTGATACCTGGGCTTTAAAAGAAATGAGAACGAGAGCAAGGCTAGGGCATCATAATCCCTCTGGAAATGTTTTCCATCTGTCATAAACGGGTGGTGACCAGGCTTGGGTAATTTCCCCACAGGATTTACAGAGAACATTAAAAAAACGGAGCCGTGTAATATCCCGCCTCAGAGAGGGAGGCAGGCGGGCGGCAGGCTGCAGGCGGGCTGCAGGTAGCAGGTGGGCTGCAGGCGGGCTGCAGGCGGGCTGCAGGCGGGCTGCAGGCTGCAGGACCAGGTGTGGAGGGATTTGAGGATGCACCCTCGTTGTTTCAAATGGAAAGTCAGGGCTGATGTATGCACTCCTGATAGGTTTACAAGGGGCGTCTTATGTTTCAACATGCTTACGAGGCTCAAGAACCACACGAGTCACACCCAGACTCACCCCGCTGTGTTACGTAGTCTTTCTTACACTGTTTAACGTGCAGCGATGGTTCCACAATCTGATGCTGCACGGTCAGTCGGTACGTAATCACTAAATTATTATCGGTAGATAAGCGTGTCAACTCTAAATGACTAAAATGTAATGATTAAATTCAGTGCAAAGTAATTTAAATTTATTGCTACATTAAGTAGCTTAAAAGCCAAACCGCACAAGAATCGCTATTCAGGTTCCCTCAAGCAAGGCCCTCAACCTCAAACCTGCCTTTGTGGAACGTCTCAGTCAGTGTATAATCCCTCAACCACCCCACCGCTCAAGCTGATCAGAGTCTCAGGGAAATCTCCAAAATGTAAGTACCACCAACTTCCACCACCGAGTTTAAGAAATGAAACTAAAATTAAACATTGCACCCCCCCCCCAACCACACATATCCCCCAACTGTTTAAGTTGATCCGAAACTTCCGGCAGTCCTACCTGTTCGCTCGGCCTCAGCGACTCTAAAAGCTAAATGTGGCTCAGAATGGTAATGAGAGGAATAGTGCAGGGCCCTGAGATGATGCCTGTCTGACGCTCACCCTCGAGATACAGTTGAACAGCTCAGCGCTGAACTGCAGCGCAGCCGCGTGAATGAATATGAACTTTGGCTGGGCGGATGGAAGCCCCCCCCCCCCTCCCATCTCCACCCATCCCTCCAGACGGGTTTACTGACAGCTTCCTGCTGTGGAGCCCTTGACTTGTGACAGCCGTCAAAGATTTATTTTTTCTTCTTCTTCTTCTTCTTCTTCTTCTTTTTAATGGATGGTAGGTTTTAGTGAGACGCAGGTTGAGCCAAACGGATGCTGACACAAGGAAACGTTCCTTCGGTCAACAGTGTGTGTGTGGGTCACTCTTCTTCATGACATCATTGATTATCCAGATAACTGACACTGAAACAGACAACAGGAAGAAGATTCCCAGCTGCCTTTAATAGTTTTTAACGGCTGGCCCCCTGTGGACAGAAGAGGTCATGTTTCCTGAAAGCTTGACTTCATTTGGCATAAGCGTCGCCTGTATTCACAAAGACACATTCACCTTCATAAATGTTATAATTATGTTATCCTCTCTCAGTGTTGTATTGTGTAAATTGTGTACACACAACATCCATTGCACGTTGTCCGTCTTGGGAGAGAGATCCCTCCTCTGTTGCTCTCCCTGAGGTTTCTTCCTATCTTTTCTCCCTGTTAAGGTTATTTTTTTTAGGGAGTTGTTCCTTATCCGATGCGAGGGTCTAAGGACAGGATGTTGTGTTGCTGTAAAGCCCACTGAGGCAAATTTGTGATTCTGGGCTATACAAATAAAATTGACTTGACTTGACCTTCTCATGGCTTGTGCATCGAAGAGAAGAGTGATAGATGTCGTGATGTTTGCAAGATAAACAGCGGTGAGGTTATGCATCTCCAGTTGTGGTTATGTAGTGTAGTGTTATGTAGTGTTTGTGTGCCGTAAATCATTTTGTCAGATGTTGTGGGGAATCCGACCTGGGGATAAGCATTTGAAATCATTATATAGCAATACCTTTTTTTTGTGTGTGTGGATGTTTTCCCCCTATTATTCCTCAGTTTTACTTTGGCCGGCTGCCCCACTCTTCCGAGCCGTCCCGGCTGCTGCTCCACCCCCTCTGCCGAGCCGGGGGGGGGGCTGCAGACAGTGAGGAGTTTTGCCAGGGGGATGTAGCGCTTGGGAGGATCACACTATCCCCCCCCCCCCAGTTCCCCCTCTCCCCCCAAACAGGCGCCCCAACCGACCAGAGGAGGCGCTAGTGCAGCGACCGGGACATATACCGACATCCGGCTTCCCACCCGCAAACACGGCCAATTGTGTCTGTAGGGATGCTCGGCCAAGCCAGCGTTAATACGGGGATTCAAACCGCCGATCCCTGTATTGGTAGGCAACAGAACAGACTGCTACGCTACCCGGACACCTATATAGCAATATCTAGGCGAGTCTTCGTTAGGGTTAAAGCCAATCAGAGGCAGAGTGGGGTGGATCTTCTAAATGAACATTTGGATCAGTGTCTCCGGCTGGCAGTCACACCTTGTGTGCCTGGCTTCAAGAAACTGACTGCAGGGAAACAATGCCATTTCTCCCACTTGGCTCAAATGTACTTGGACTATCTTGAACTTGGGCGCACCTTGCTTAAAAGATAAATGTGAGTTGATTAAATGTTATTTTGGTATTGCCAATCGTTCCGGACCTCTGACCTTGAATAAAAATCAGATGCGGACCTTTGAGTAATAAGTTTGAGAACCCCTGCTGTAGGGCCTGTCACAGTGAATGGAGACTCAGTGGAGCGAGAGAGGAGAGGGGTGGAGGAGAGAGGAGGAGAAGGGGGGAGAGGAGGAGAGGCGAGGGGGGAGAGGAGAAGAGAGGAGAGAGGGGGAAGAGAGGCGAGAGGAGGGGAAGTAGATAAAAGAGGAGGGGAGAAGAAAGGGGAGATGAGGGGGGGAACGGAGAGGAGAGAGGAGGGGAAAAGGGAGGAGAGAGGAGGGGAGGAGAAGAGAGGAGAAAGGAGGGGAAAAGAGAGGGGAGAGGAGGGGAAGAGAGGAGCAGGCCGGAGGGGGTGCGACAAGTCGGGCCGGGGCTGAAGTGTGGCGTGAAGACAGGCGGTGACCTCACGGGGGTAGGTACAAACACACCATCCCGGTTCATGAATTGGCTCCAGATGGGAATTGGCAAGCGGGAGAAGCGGAAGAGAATTGTATCGACAAGCTGTGCCCGGCGGTGCCTCGAGCAAGGCCATTAGCCACGCTGCCGAGCCACCGGGGGAGGATTCTGTCACTCCGAGATTTCACTTCAACTGAGAGCCTCGACGTGTGTGTGTGTGTGTGTGTGTGTGGGGGGGTCTATCCCTCATTCCCCATCACCACCTGCCCCCACCCCCCGGAGAAGTTCCCCATCAGCCACAGAAAAAAAGAAAGAAAAAAAGATTTCCAAACAAGGCGCTGATGAGAAAAGTCCCGCATCGCTGAAGAAATAAATATCTCTGTCTCAGAGAACGGAATAAGATAATGGTCTCACCCCGGCGTGTGATTCCCTCCTTTTTAATGAGATTATTACAGAGTTCCATTACCCAAATGACCTGATCTGCCCTTCCTTAACTTTTACTAATTCATACTGTGCTGTTATTATCTAAAAGGTTGCGAGGCTATTATTAAGGTATAGTGATCCGGAGGAGCCCCGCAGATCCTAGTTGGAGAGTCTCTCCCTCATTCTCCGAGGCTGGAAATGAGAGTGAAAATGACCACTACATAAGAGTGGTAGGAATCGAGCTTAAGGTGGTTTAGAGAAGTGAAAATAACAAAAAAACAAACCAAAAAAGAAAAAACAACAATATGAGAAGCAGAGGTGTACTAGGAAAAAATTCAGCTCTGGACTTATCCGCTAGGACCAGCCACGGGGGGGGGGGGGGTGATTACGTATGTACAGCATTTACGACAGTAAGTTACAGTTGGGGGTGAGGGGGGGGTAATGTAATTACAGGACATCGCCCATCGCCCACTAGCTTTAGCGTCCTAGTCCTTGCTGGTAATTATGTAGTCTTTTACTGTTGACAGGTAATTCCGAATGTATTCGAGGGCTTTTCAAGAAAGCTAAGAAGAGAGACACTTTATTATTCTGTCACTGTGCTCTTACAACATATTTTATTCTTACAATGAATTTGTTTTCTGCATCTAAGCCATCCTATTGTATAGGAGCAGTGGGCAGCTGCAGCACCCGGGGACCAAGTCCATTTCTTCTTTCCATTGCCTTGCTCAGGGACACAGACAGGAGTATTAACCTTAACATGCATGTCTTTTTGATGGTGGGGGGGGGGGGACCGGAGCACCCGGAGGAAACCCACGTGGACACGGGGAGAACATGCAAACTCCACACAGAAAGGACCTGGGACGGCCTGGGGTTCGGACCCAGGACCTTCTTGCTGTGAGGCAACAGTGCTAAACCACTGGGCCACCATTGCCACTGGCCCATGCAATGGAAAGTAACATGTCTATTCCAGTAGCCATAGACTTATATTGTACCATGCCATAAGCGGCGGGGCTTAAACAGTATAACGTGTAGCCTATTACTGGGGTCATTTTGTTATCACAAGTTACAGCAGTTTTAACTGGACATGTAGCCTAGCCTATAATTTAACATCCATCTTACTGCTTCCGTTTGCTCCTCTTAAATAGCAGTGCTGGCCACTTGATGACGCTGATGTCCAAACACTATGTCGATTTCTTTTTTCCCCCCCACAGCATGCGCGCAACTGCCGCCATGGGCTATGCGTCGCAAAGACCTGCGAGGGACGTTTAGTAGGACGCACTCGCAGCTGATGTATGGACACACGGAGGATAACTAATAACGTGACAGAGGTGAGGACATGCCAAGGCTAGCTAGCAATATAGTTGGCCTAGTTTCCTGCATGACACTTGTAGGATATGACTAATTCCTGGAACGTAAAAGCTACTTGCTGGTCCCCCGTCTTTCTCATTGAACACTGCTTTGCTCCACCTACATGCGCAGCACAGGTGCGCCGTGGGTCTGGGCGTTTTTTTGCTTGTTTACATTTGGAAGCTTGTGCGTCTAATGCCTGCTTCCTTTTTTCTCTAATTTTTTCGGCCCCTCCTTTACTTTTTGACATTTTCTTTTCCATGGCTTCTGTTGGCCATGTCACTGCCGCGCGCTACTTTTGCATTAGTCTTGAATGCTTCTCTGTGGATTGTCACCTTGTCGTGGTGGAGACGCTTGCGTGGTCCTGAGATCCCGAGAGCAATGGCATCTGGAGCTGGTAGGGTCACCCACGGTGGTAAGGTAAAGGGGGAGGTCCCTGACAAAGAGCAATCCAACCAAGACCTCAATGGTGGAACAGCCAGATGATGATAATATCATGCCAAGATTGTGTATTGAGTACTGCTTGTTTCTCTCTTGGTAGTTTCCAAGTTATAAGATATAAAAAGTTATACTACTTCTTCAGTGTCTGGGATCTCACCACTTGAAGTGGAGGTGAAATAAGTCCAGGCAAAGTCACAGTTTGAGCTGAGTCACCAAGGCAAGACCTTTTAGACCATTTTTAATGCCTCATCTATGCTTTACATTATTAATATTTTTTTATTTCTGGAATCTGAAAATATCTCATAAAAATTGGCCTTTTTTTTTGCCAGTGCCCAAATGACAACAGTCCTGATGCCTCACTTTTCCAGTTTGGGATTCAATATTTTCTTTAAATAGGGAAAGAATGGGAAAGAAAACACAGGGAAATGGGAATACTAATGGAATGGGAATTAATGGGAAAGAAATGACTAAACTAGCATTTTATGAAGTGATGAGCCACTTACCCCTTTTGTTCAACTTCATTCCCAGTCATCCGAAAGATTGGAGATTGGAGATTGAATGGTGAGAGAAGTGTAATGTCAAGAGGTCTGTGTTGCTGTCTCTGTGTTCCCAACGCTGCACATTCCCAGGTGCATCATTTGGGAGTCTCTTCTCATCTGATGGGTCATACTGGGATCTATTAGGACTCTCAAGTTCCTTAAAAAGAAAAGTCTGGCAGTATGAAGGCTGACACTTGTGCCTTCGCCTGCCTATACTTGGCCTCTGGTCTCATATCTCCATGGATATTCTTGCTTGCTTCCTTGCTGATAGCTAATGCTAACTTTTCTATCGAAAAAGAAATAATCGCTGTCCAATGTTTCAGGAACACCACCAGTGAACACCACCCACTCCCTTTTTGATACTCCTTTTGAAGGGAGATCATATAGTGGAAAGAAGCAGGGAGCAGACATACCAGGCAGTACGGTTCGGACCCAGACTAGAGAAGAAGAGGCAAGGCATACAAACACATGCAGACTTTCATATCTCGTACATGGGATAGGCTTGGCTAGCTGCACATCTCATACACCGCTTTGCACACCGGTCAAATTTGTTAATGAAACAGGTGGTCTTGTCAATAACCCCAGTGCATTGTTTTTTCTCTGCTCTTGGTGTGGGGTTTCTTTGGCCCTTTTTTTCTTGCTGTCTGACAACAGTGGCTGGTTTGGACAGGACCACAAGAGCATGCAGGTGGCCTCAGGCGCCTCAGACATGGTGGAGCTTGGTTGTGTTTTGTTGCAGTGCTGTCATAGTCGTGTTGTTGATGAGAATAAAGACGCTTTGATGAAGTGCTCGAGCGCTTGACACAACCAGGGAGGAAGGCCAAAGGTTTCTGTCTTGTGCTAACAGACAAAGAATTTCTGTTTTTTCTTGGAGTTATTCCATCATGTCATGCACCATATAGACTTTAACTAGGAGCAGCTTCAGAAGAGGAATATTGATGCTGCACATGCGTATAAAGTCGTGACAAACAAATGGCACACGAGTTGTGTGACACATAGCATCCATTAAGGATATATTTTTGCCTTCCCTGAGCATTTGGCTGCAGTGATTCTGTTAAACTTTCCCTGAATACTTAAAAAGGCTTTCCCACAGCAACCAGTCAAAGAAGTAAGTCATTGTTGTTCTGCCAGGCAAATGTAGAACTGTCATCTCCACTAGGTACATTTGCTCGGAGACCATGTGAGATGAATATAGCCCATCGATCGCCTCGGTCAACTAGATGAGAGCGCTCAGTAACCACTGGCTAACTTAAACACTAATGGCAATTTGTGTCACACTCCCAGTCATCACAGTCATAACATAGCCAACATTAAGCAACCACAATTGCAGACAAATCTGTCAGTGACATATGACAACCTGAACTTGAGAGCTCCTTTGTGGCACAATGGCGTTGTTTAGTATTTTTGTCAATAACAATTTGCATAATGTGTTTTGTGAAATACTAAAGCCACTGCAGATTTTTTTGGGGGGGAGGATTCCCCCCATTTTTCCTCCCCAAATGTACCTGGCAATTACCCCACTTTTCTGAGCTGTCCTGGTCGCTGCTCCACCCCCTCTGCTGATCCGGCAAGGGCTGCAGACTACCATGTCTCCTCCGTTACATGTGGAGTCGCCAGTCACTTCTTTTCACCTGACAGTAAGGAGTTTCGCCAGGGGGACATAGCGCGCGGCAGTATCACGCTATTCCCCCCAGTTCCCCCTCCCCCTCCCTCCGAACAGGCACCCCGACCGACCAGAGGAGGTGCTAGTGCAGCGACCAGGACACACACCCACATCCGGCTTCCCACCCGCAGACACAGGCAATCGACCCTGGGCATAAGTGTAGTCCACTCACTTCCGGTTTCTACAGCAGCGGTCATACCAGTTTCTTGTTTGTTGGCGTGTGCTATTGACAATGGCATATTTTTCATGATGCCTGCAACATTTACCATGGATAAATGTCGACGACATGCACAGAATTGTTGACAAACTTTCAGCTGCACCTACAAGCAAACGGGTGAAAAGTTTCAAGTTTACATATCAAGTTACGGCCACAATTATGAGGATGAGTCCGGACGATGGACAGACGGACGGACGGACGGACCCTCATAATTGTGGACGTAACTTGACTAACGTAACTTGGTAAATCTTGCAGGCATCGCGAAAAATATGCCATTGTCAATAGCACACGCCAACAAACGGGAAACTGGTATGACCGCTGCAGTAGAAACCGGAAGTCCGTGGACTACAGTTACACACATAGGGACGCCTGACCAAGCCGGAGGTAACACGGGGATTCGAACCGCCGATCCCCGTGTTGGTAGGCAACGGAATAGACCGCCACGCTAACTGGACACCCCGCCACTGCGGATTTTGATTACAGCTCCCACGGTAACAGCAGTCAGAGCAATGCTTTCTACTCTCTAGGAAATGAAAACATTCATAAGGATCACCATGTTACAGATCACGCTGAACGACTGGGTGATGTGGTCCATTAAAAAGTGACTGACGAACAACAGCCGCAATTTTAATAACGCTGTCACTGATGTTTAATCGCCATTCCAAGTTTCCCCTTCAGTGAAACTGTCTGCAAATTGTTAATAGTATAGACTATGTTGTATGTATGTTGTGTACACATATATCGACTGTATGTCGACCATGCACATTGTATATGCGTGTTCATTTACTTAAAGTGGTAACAGGGCACACAATCTCTTGAGCAGCTTTCCCCCCCCCGTCAAACAAGATATGCGTGTGCATTTATTTATAAGCTGCAGCTCAGAAGACTACTGTGGGAGAAGAGGGGCGATGTTCACAGATGAGGCAAAATGAAATTATTATACTTGCATGTGTCCCATAAAGATATCACTGTATTTCCTGGGAGGTTTTGTGCCCGATAACAGACAAATTGTGTCGCAAAAAATAGTGCTTGTTGGAAAATAATCCGATCGGTGATTGTGTCATTCTCCCATTCATCACACCAGCGGCCAAAATGACTCTAGTGATGCAGGTATGTGAAAGCTAAAAAAAATTGCCTGCTGTTGCTTTATTTTTTTCTTTCAATGAGGTTGTTTTGACTTTTTTCTCCTGTGCATGTGTGTGTGTGTGTGTGTGTGTGAGACAAGATCAACCTCTGAAACAGCCAAATAGACCAAGGAAAGCATTCAGCTATCTTTGTCTGATCACCATGGTTTCCAAGGAAAATGTCTGCTGAGCAGATGTCCCTTCCACCTTTGGAGGATGATGGCTTCCTTCTTGGACCCAGGGCAGAGCTTGAGCATCCAGAACGCTCTTACGAGTCGTTTTCAAAGACTTGCAGAGGCAAACCCTGTGGTTGCTTACATAGGATGACTGGCCTCACCCTTGGTCAGGATTGTATGGGAGAGATTCTTCTAGATTCATACATTAAATGCTTATTCCTATACAAATTACAAAGTGATATACCTTTCAGAAATATATTGATCCTGCAACTGTTCCAATGTTGCCTTGATTCCACCCCCCCCCCTTTCTCTCCAATTGTATCTGGCCAATTACCCCACTCATCCGAGCCATCCCGGTC
Source organism: Lampris incognitus (assembly GCF_029633865.1). Lineage (NCBI taxonomy): Eukaryota > Metazoa > Chordata > Actinopteri > Lampriformes > Lampridae > Lampris > Lampris incognitus. The sequence continues at coordinate 13,199,915 of NC_079224.1, read as the reverse complement.
ACTGCTCCAGCCCCTCTCCCAACACGGGGAGGTCTGCAGACTACCACATGCCTCCTTTGATACATGTGGAGTCGTCAGCCGCTTCTTTTCACCTGACAGTGAGGAGTTTCACCAGGTCCCCCCAGTTCCCCCTCCTCCACCAAACAGGCACCCCAACCGACCAGAGGAGGCGCTAGTGCAGTGACCAGGGCACACACCCACATCCGGCTTCTCACCAGCAGACAAGACCAATTGTGTCTGTAGGGACGCCCGACCAAGCCGTAAGTAACACGGGGATTTGAGCCAGCGATCCCCATGTTGGTAGGCAACGGAATAGACCGCTACGCTACCCGGACACCCTTGATTCAGTTTTTTTAAAATTCTCATCTGGCATCCTGTGTAAATCATCTATCATACTACTGCGGTGATCTCTTAAACCCCAGACATTGCTGGTGGGATTACTGACATTACAAACTGGATAAAACACAAGTTCTGTTCTTAAGACGAGCTGAAAACTGTGGAAAAAATTAGGCAGACAGACTGTGATCCTACCGCTGTCACAATGAATCACTAGTGCCATAGTTTGGGTGCTTGAAGCAAAGTGCCACTTTCATGGGATATTTTCAGATTCGAGAAATAAATAAAAATCAATACTGGAAACCACAGCTGAGGTGTTGAGGGTGGTCTTAAAAGTCTCACCTTGATGAATGAGCCCAGACTGTCACTTACCCTGGACCTGGTTCACTTCCACTTTATGTGGGGACAACTGCACAGAATGCACAAAAGCCCTCATGCCTTGCATTTCACTCCATCTGTAATAGGTGGTGTCAAAAATGATCGAAAACGTTCTCTCTTTAACAAGATTTATTGGCAGAACAAGGGAATTCATATTACATTTCATATTATTCATATTAGTTGTGTTATAGTGTTGTTATTCTATGTTAAGTACACTGAGAGAGCCACGAAACCGGAGTCAAATTCCATGTATGTGCAAACCTACATGGCCAATAAACCTGATTCTGATAAAGGTGATTCTGATTACCAGAGTATTTTCAAGCATATTTTGACCAACAATTGACAAAAAATAATTGTTTAATTGTTCAAATCATATGCCCATTGAAAACCGAAATCAAAATATTATTAGATTGGATACGATACATCCTCACATAACTTGGAAACTACACCATTATGTTAAGGACCCCCTACTCTTTGCGATAAGTGCCATGGGATTTTTAATGACCATAGTGAGTCAGGACCTTGGTTTAAAATCTCCTCCAAAGGACGGCATCTCCTACTGCACAGTCCCCGTCACTGCCCTGGGATCTTTTGTTTTTTATTAGGATCAGAGGGAAGACTGGCCCCTACTGGCCCACCAACCCCAGCAACTCAGTTTTCTCAGGAAGTCTCCCATCCAAGTACTAGCCAAGCCCCTGCCTGCTTAGCTTCTGTCATTTAGCAGAACCAGGGTACGTATTGGTATGCCTGCTGGCGATACCAAATATTTCAAAGAAATCTGCTCACTACAAATAACCATGGCAAGGAAATTCATCTTAATGGAAATCGACTTGCCTAAAGCACTGAAGCAGATGCCAGTACAGTTCACAGGTCATGGAAAATTATGGTGAACTTCCTCAGATGTTAAATTATCTTTATTTTGGCGGCCAGGTAGCGTAGCAGTCTAGGCCTATCAACACGGGGATCGCCGGTTTGAATCCCTGTGTTACCTCCGGCTTGGTTGGGCGTCCCTACAGATACAATTGGCCATGTCTGTGAGTGGCAAGCCGGATGTGGATATGTTCAGATTCAGATTCAGACACCTTTATTTGTCCCAGAAGGGCAATTCAGCTTTTACATACCCAGACCATACACAAACTCACAGACGTATGTGTCCTGGTTGCTGCACTGGTGCCTCCTCTGGTCAGTCGGGGCGCCTGTTCAGGGGGGAGGGGGAATAGCGTAATCGTCCCACGTTCTACGTCCCCCTGGCGAAACTCCTCACTGTCAGGTGAAAAGAAGTGGCTGGCGACTCCACATGTATCGGAGGAGGCATGTGGTAGTCTGCAGCCCTCCCCGGATCAGCAGAGGGGGTGGAGCAGCGACCGGGACGGCTCGGAAGAGGGGGGTAATTGGCCGGATACAACTGGGGAGGAAAAAAAAGGGGGGGGTAAAAAAAACCTTTTTCAAACAGCAACCGCTAACCAGCCACTGTAATATACTTTCCTAGCATGTGGTCTTTATACCTATATTACCTGGAAATTACCAGTGGCTTGTGTGTAATGAATCAGTAATGGACAGGCCACCTGTTATAACTTCATAGCACTTATTTACAATAATAACTAGCCATTAAACAATAGTTTCTGGTGGAAACCCTATTTCGGCTTTAGTTGCCAGTCTTTGTATTAGTTTATGATCCGAGCAGCCTGTCTGCGGTAGCTTTACAGCTACCAGCGTGTCACCTATTACCTGAAAGAAACTACCCTTCACAGAACAATTACTTTTTGTCTACTGGTATATGACACAGTAATTACCAGTTAGTCAGTGGTCAAGTCATTACACACGTTTTACTTGGTTATTTCCAGTCACTACTGTGTAATTAATGGCCTGTAAATTAAAGAGATGTCAACTCTTGCAAGAATAGTTGCACATTTTAGAGATATGTAAGAATTATTAATATTTACTACAAAATCATTAAATATACTCGTTGGGCTCAGAAATTGACAGTAAATGGATGGTTAAAAGTATATATATATATATATATATATATATATATATATATATATATATATATATACACTACCGTTCAAAAGTTTGGGATCACCCAAACAATTTTGTGTTTTCCATGAAAAGTCACACTTATTCACCACCATATGTTGTGAAATGAATAGAAAATAGAGTCAAGACATTGACAAGGTTAGAAATAATGATTTGTATTTGAAATAAGATTTTTTTTACATCAAACGTTGCTTTCGTCAAAGAATCCTCCATTTGCAGCAATTACAGCATTGCAGACCTTTGGCATTCTAGCTGTTAATTTGTTGAGGTAATCTGGAGAAATTGCACCCCACGCTTCCAGAAGCAGCTCCCACAAGTTGGATTGGTTGGATGGGCACTTCTTGCGTACCATACGGTCAAGCTGCTCCCACAACAGCTCAATGGGGTTCAGATCTGGTGACTGCGCTGGCCACTCCATTACCGATAGAATACCAGCTGCCTGCTTCTGCTCTAAATAGTTCTTGCACAATTTGGAGGTGTGTTTAGGGTCATTGTCCTGTTGTAGGATGAAATTGGCTCCAATCAAGCGCTGTCCACTGGGTATGGCATGGCGTTGCAAAATGCAGTGATAGCCTTCCTTATTCAGAATCCCTTTTACCCTGTACAAATCTCCCACCTTGCCAGCACCAAAGCAACCCCAGACCATCACATGACCTCCACCATGCTTAACAGATGGCGTCAGGCATTCTTCCAGCATCTTTTCATTTGTTCTGCGTCTCACAAACGTTCTTCTTTGTGATCCAAACACCTCAAACTTGGATTCATCCGTCCACAACACTTTTTTCCAGTCTTCCTCTGTCCAATGTCTGTGTTCTTTTGCCCATCTTAATCTTTTTCTTTTATTGGTCAGTCTCAGATATGGCTTTTTCTTTGCCACTCTGCCCTGAAGCCCAGAATCCCGCAGCCGCCTCTTCACTGTAGATGTTGACACTGGTGTTTTGCGGGTACTATTTAATGAAGATGCCAGTTGGGGACCTGTGAGGCGTCTGTTTCTCAAACTAGAGACTCTAATGTACTTATCTTCTTGCTCAGTTGTGCGACGCGGCCTCCCACTTCTTTTTCTACTCTGGTTAGAGCCTGTTTGTGCTGTCCTCTGAAGGGAGTAGTACACACCGGTGTAGGAAATCTTCAATTTCTTAGCAATTTCTCGCATGGAATAGCCTTCATTTCTAAGAACAAGAATAGACTGTCGAGTTTCAGATGAAAGTTCTCTTTTTCTGGCCATTTTGAGCGTTTAATTGACCCCACAAATGTGGTGCTCCAGAAACTCAATCTGCTCAAAGGAAGGTCAGTTTTGTAGCTTCTGTAACAAGCTAAACTGTTTTCAGATGTGTGAGCATGATTGCACAAGGGTTTTCTAATCATCAATTAGCCTTCTGAGCCAATGAGCAAACACATTGTACCATTAGAACACTGGAGTGATAGTTGCTTGAAATGGGCCTCTATACACCTATGTAGATATTGCACCAAAAACCAGACATTTGCAGCTAGAATAGTCATTTACCACATTAGCAATGTATAGAGTGTATTTCTTTAAAGTTAAGACTAGTTTAAAGTTATCTTCATTGAAAAGTACAGTGCTTTTCCTTCAAAAATATGGACATTTCAATGTGATCCCAAACTTTTGAACGGTAGTGTATATATATATATATCCTGACTGTGACGCGCGATACAATCATTTTGATGAATTTTCACAGAGCCGGACGTTTTAAGATGAAAATCAAGTGACAGACTCGGGTAGATGTGTGAAGGTCATACAGCAGCACAAGTACAAGGTATATATTGAGCAAACTTTATGATCTACTAGCTGTGCAGCCATAAACCAACTCTACTATGTCAGACAAGACAGTTCTGGGTATTTCTCAAATACGCCTTAAATCATTTATAGTTTGGCTAAGAAGAAATAAAAAAAGACAATGAGCCGGCTGGATTATGGTGTCAGGATGTTTGCAGGGTTTTGCGATTCGATATTAACAATCGCAAGGTTTCTGAAACATCTTGAATGCTCAAGGCATTGGCCGCAGGCTGCAGCCATACTTGTTGTTTGTCTCATGCTTTTTCTCATTCGATTATTCTCATATTTTGTTTTTTGATGCGTTTCTTTTTTCTCTTATTGTTCACAGTAGGTGGGTTTGTATTGTGCAGCACAGCTTTGCATTGAATTTGAACCACATGGTACAGTGGGAATTGAGTTTGTAACGTATAGTAGCTGAATTATCTTAACAGTGGGTGAGATGGGGTAGGAATAATAAGTGTATACTTCCTCCTACTCCTTTTCCAACATGTAACAAATAATCTGATGCATACGGAGATTTGTTCGCAGAGTTTGGTGTGTGGATTTGTTGATCACTATTAGTCATGGCTTATCTTTGTTATATCCTGCTTATTTACATGTTCGAAATAAATCACCATCATCATCCATCCATCCACTATCCAAGCCACTTATCCCAGTTAGGGTCACGGGATGCTGGAGCCTATCCCAGCAGTCATTGGGTGGCAGGCAGGGAGACACCCTGGACAGGCCGCCAGACCATCACAGGGCCCACACATCACACCGAGGGACAATTTAACATGGCCGATTCCCCTGACCTACATGTCTTTGGACTGGGGGAGGAAACCGGAGCACCCGGAGGAAACCCACGCAGACAAGTCGAGAACATGCAAACTCCACACAGAGGACGACCTGGGATGCATCATCATCATCATCATCATCATTTTGATATTAACAGATCCTGGGAAAATTTTTCTTCTTCCTCTTCTTCTTCCTCTTCCAGGCCATCCGCCATGTTGTAAAGTGAGCAAACAAGTGTGGCCCCCCCCGGTCGTTGACAGCGGTGACAGGATGTCACGCGACGCTTGCCAAGCGGCGCTGAGGGGGAAGTGTCTACTCCGATCAGCTCGGGCGGCGGGCGGGATGTGTTGACGGGGAGTGCGCGCTGTCACAACCTGCCGCCGTCCCCCCGCTTGGCTTGGAGACGCCTTGTACCGCTGCAGATCGCTCAAGGGCAAGACTCGAGACCTCTGTCGCCACCGGAGGGACGTGCATGCTGTAGTAAAGTTTGCAGATGACATATTACTCGAACAAAGGCCAAATACACCAGCCCAGGCAAGTTTCACTCGATTTCAAGCAAAAGAAAGAAAAAAAAATTGCCAGACTTCAGGTTGGGAGGCGAGTTTGTTGTAGTGTTGAATTTATCCGCTCTGTTTGTTCTTTATGCCCTCGCCGTTTTGGAGAAGCGTGTGAATCTCTCAGGGCAGCGAGCACTGCTGTGCGTCGTCTGGAATAATGACACAAATCATATGGACCAAGAAGTATTCCCTGTGTGTGTGTGTGTGTGTGTGTGTGTGTGTGTGTGTGTGTGTGTGTGTGTGTGTGTGTGTGTGTGTGTGTGCCCCCCCCTGAATCCCCCCAGTCCATCTGTCTGTCGGTATCTCTTTGCCTGCGAGTGCGCTCCTCTCACCTTTTACACTACGTGTCTGTACAGACCCGCCTGTGTGTGTGTGTGTGTGTGTGTGTGTGTGTGTGTGTGTGTGTGTGTGTGTGTGTGTGTGTGTGTGTGTGTGTTCTGTGGCGTCTCGCGGCTGTCTGTCAGGGTCTGCAGTACCTCTCCACCGTCTCCCCCCAGAACAAATTGCTACAGCACTTGTCTGTTGAAAAGAAAAATAATCTTCATAAATAAACCTTTAGAAAAAACGAGAAGAAGAAAAAACAACAACAAAACAACCTCCAAACCCAATTTACAACATGCTCATAGCCTCTCAGACAAGATGGCTTCTCATATACCGTGACAGATCTGATAGGACTGTCACTAATCAGCACCGCCGCCACCTCGCCCCTCCGCCGCCGTCGCCTCTAAAATAAGTCGGCTTGGTTCTCGGACTCGTCATCCATCCTGCTATCTGATGGCGAGCAGCCACCGTGACAGAGGATTACAGCTCCGCCGTGTGCTCGTGTCAGCCTCTCGGAGGCGCGAGTCATCTTCTGCTCTGCTTCAGACTACACAAGCTCTTTGCCGGCTGATGGATGGCGTGGCTCCTCGGGCCCCTCGCTAAACGAATTAGGGACATTTTTAGCACCGCGCGCTGAAAGCCCACATCACGCAGAGTCGTTGAGAGGCTGAGTACCTGCTGGACTTTGCCCTGATTGTTTGGCTGCAATTGACTGTCCACAGAGGGAGTTGGAAAGGAAGCGAGCCAGGCGGGGGGGGGGGGGGGGGTGGAGAGAGAGAGAGAGAAAGGGGGAGAGATTGGGGGATGAGAGAGGGGGAGGGAGAGGGAGAGAAGGGGTAGAGATAGAGAGGGGGAGGGAGAGGTAGAGAAGGGGGGAGAGAGGTAGAGACGGGGGGGAGAGATAGAGAGGGGGAGGAAGGGGGAGAGAGACAGGGAGGAAGGGGGAGAGAGAGAGGGAGGGAGAGAGACAGAGGCGGGGGAGGGAGAGAGACAGAGAGGGAAGAGGGGGAGAGAGAGAGGGAGGGAGAGAGACAGAGAGGGGGGGAGGGAGAGAGACAGAGAGGGAAGAGGGGGAGGGGGGATGAGAGAAGGGGGAGGGAGAGAAGGGGAGAGAGGGAGGGAGAGAGACAGAGAGGGAGAGAGGGAGAGAGACAGAGAGGGGGGAAGGGGGAAAGAGAGAGACAGAGAGGGAGGGAGGGAGGGAGGGAGGGAGACAGAGAGGGGAGAGGGGGGAGAGAGAGAGGGAGGGAGGGAGAGAGACAGAGAGGGAGGAAGGGGGAGAGAGAGAGACAGAGAGGGAGGGAGAGAGTGGGAGAGGGAGAGAGTGAAGTCGATAGTGGCTGATGACGACTAGGTAATCGATTCATTGAATGAGTGGCCAGCTCTGGTGCGGATCTGGTTGCACTGCTGTGATAAAACAGAGTGCGCATTATGTCCTGAAAGGAGGAGAAAAAACGAGTTAAGAGCCGCGAGGCCGAGAGACGCTGGCTGCTCCGTTCACGCCATCCCATTGCTCATCCATGTGGAACCTCTGTGACAGCTGCCTGCGCTGTGCGAAGGTCCAGACAGACATTTGGGCACCGGTGGAGGACTTCATCCAACCCGCCCACCCTCCAAGACATCCGCCATTAGCATATGATTTTGTTTGTGTTGAGAGTTTTCCCTGTTTTTTTTGGCCGTGCTTGTTTTCAAACGAGCCGCCCACCCATCATTGTGCCTATCACGTGGCGAGGCCTTGGTCGCTGTAGTTGCTCAGTACGGTACGGTGACCTTTGCTTTTCGGTGTGAGCGTGACTCATAAAGTCACGCTGGATGAATCGATGCACAGCGGCTGGCACGCAGAACGACGAATTATGCACGCCACAACCGCTGTCGGAGCCTTCTCCGCCTCGCCCATACAGCATCCTCCACCACGTTATCCTCATTTATGCTTGGCCTCCATAGTTGTAACTTCCCTAACAGCACAATGTATTCGATGTCGTGCTTAGTAGATCAGAAGTAGTGAGCGATGTGTGAAAACTTCTGCAGTATTTAAAAGCAAACCAAACTGCTTTGCAGCAGCGCTTTATCTGGGGTCCGGATGAGGCCAGATAACTATCGCAGGTGCACTACATCAGGCTCTACTGGTGTCAGTGGAATTGCAAGTCCTCTGTAGCCCCAGCCTGGGGAGTGGTGTGTGTGTGTGTGTGTGTGTGTGTGTGTGTGTGTGTGTGTGTGTGTAAGTAAGTAGTGAAAATAGGTCAAGCGCACTGATAAGGCCGGCAGGTGTTTTTTTTAAAAGATGATTTTGCAGTCTTAAGGGCAAGCACAGCTAAACAGGGCTTCCTGAAAATAGAGGGAGGGGTACTCTGTCCAAATATAAGTGCCAGGTGCAAATAATAGCGGCGGGGTTCAAACAGCCTCACGATCCCTCTTACAGTATTTATTGGGTTAAAATCAAAGCACAGCATTAACTGTTACTAACATTACCTAACGTTAGCAAGTTAACATTAACTGTTACTTTTATTTTTTATTTTTTATATTTCTTTTTTTAAATTTTTTAATTCAATTTAATATTTTAGTTTTTATTTTTCATTATTTTTATTTTATTCATTATTTATTTAATTATTTATATTTTAATTTCTAATTTTTTTTTACATTTTTACATTTAATTTAGTTTTTTATTTTTTTATATTATATTTTTATTTGTTATATTTATATTATATTTTATCTACTGTATTAACTAAAATTAATTAGCATTAAACTGTTACTGTACCACTGAAAACGTTTCTCACAAGAATTTGAAATCAATGACTCTCGGCAAGATATGTATTACTTAGAATAAGAATTCATGTGACAAAACCCCGGCACCTACCAGAACACCCTGCACACACACACACACACACGCACACGCACACACACACGCACGCACACGTGAATTACACTCGACTTCTTTTCTTCTGCAGATGCATCACCTTCTAGAAGTGCTTAGAGAGCGTCTGAGAACACAGCTCCTGCTATAAGTCTTATCGGGGAGCAGATAAGAGGACAAGAGATGAGGGATAACCATCTGCAGGGAGAAACCCCCAGCCGCTGCTGTGACTGATACCGCACAGCCGCTGAGAGCGCACACAACACACAGCGCTGGGGAGGCTCGGAGACACACAGAGCCGGGTTCAAACGGAAAAAGCAGATTCAACCCCAAAATGCTGCCTCTTTTGTTGGGGGTGGGGGTGGGAGGGGGGGGGGAGCAGTTGCCATTATTTATTATTACCACTGGATCTTTTCTGTGGATCTATGGAGGACCAGTCAGTCTTGGCTGAGGTTATCCTTTCATAACGCGTCGTGGCTGTTTTTATTTGTGCCATCAGTCATTTTGTCAGTCAACAGTTGGTGTCACTGGAGCTGTCAGGGTGGCTCCACCAGATAAGCGCCTACCGTGTGGGCTCAGGCCCCAGCGTATCGACTTCAAGTCCGGCTCAGGACCCCTCCTTCGTGCCCCCCCCCCCCACCCTTCTCTCGCTGCTACAGTAAATTTCCTGTTTTTCACCACTATTCTGTCTTGATACAGAGCCGAGGCTGACCGTGAAGACGGGGATGTGCCAGCTCATGGTTTTGTGTGGTTGGACCCCCTCCGTCGCTGGACGACTGGTCCTCAGAAGGCAGTCTTTCAGGTTAGGTTTAAGCCGTGGGAAAGTATGCAGCGGAGAGTGACGGGACAGCTTTTGTTGTTTGAATCCTTGGGCCCACTTGTTCTATGGGTTAGGGTTAGGGTCAGAGCCTTGGCCGTGATCAAACCAACGACTCGATGATAACGGCCTACTGAGCCAATGAGGAGGGAGAGTAGGCCCGTGCTGTCTCATATCTATGGTCTGAGGACAACTGACCAAGGCCACTTAATCGACTGATAGGATTCGAAGCGGGCGGATTGTTGGTAACATGTAACGTTGATCCTGACGTGGATTTAAAAGTGCGGGTACGAAGGGCGTCCGGGTGGCGTGGCGGTCTAGTCTGTTGCCTACCAACACGGGGATCGCTGGTTCGAATCCCCGTGTTGCCTCCTGCTTGGTCGGGCGTCCCTACATACATAATGGGCCGTGTCTGCCGGCGGGAACCCGGATGTGGGTATGTGTCCTGGTCGCTGCAGTAGCGCCTCCTCTAGTCGGTTGGGGTGCCTGTTTGGGGGAACTCGGGGGCAAATTAGATGATCCTCCCACGTGCTACATCGCTCTGGTGAAACTCCTCACTGCCAGGTGAAAAGAAGCGGCTGGTGACTCCACGTGTTTCGGAGGAGGCATGTGGTAGTGTGCAGCCCTCCCCAGATCGGCAGAGGGGGTGGAGCAGCGACCGGGACGGTTCAGAAGAGTGGGGTAATTGGCCAAGAACAATTGGACGAAAAAGGGGGGGAAATAAAAACATAAAAAAGTGTGGGTACGCAGGAACCTGCCATCCTCCAAAAATTGGGTTCACATAGAAAACCAGCATGTCAGAGGACTGCAGCATCCCAACAGATGCACTGTGAGTCCTTCTAGATCAAGACCTTTTGCTCTCGTTGTCTGATTTGAAGTGCCACTCTGTAACTTTTTTTTGCTCGCTAGTGACGTCTGTGGCCATGAGTGGTAATTACACCACACTTTGACCACATTACCCGTAGATCGTTTGCTGTCGTCTTTATGTCAGGCTGTAAACAGTGCTGCCGTATGACCAAAGTTGTAAGTTGCTTTTGTTATTAAAAGTTATTCTTTCAATTTTTGGATTTGTTTCCCCCTTTTTCTCCCCAATTGTACCTGTCCAATTGCCCCACTCTTCCGAGCCGTCCCAGTCGCTGCTCCACCCCCTCTACCGATCCGGGGAGGGCTGCAGAAAACCACATACCTTCTCTGATACATGTGGAGTCGCCAGCCGCTTCTTTTCACCTGACAGTGAAGGGTTTCGCCAGGGGGACGTAGGGCGTGGGAGGATCACGCTATTCCCCCCAGCTCCCCCCCCCCCCGAACAGACGCCCCGACCGACCAGAGGGGGCGTTAGGGCGGCGACCAGAACACATACCCACATCTGGCTTCCCACCCACAGACATGGCCAGTTGTGCCTGTAGGGATGCCCGACCAAGCCAGAGGTAACACGGGGATTTGAACATGTGATCCCCGTGTTGGCGGGCAACGGAATAGACCGCCACGCCCCCCGGTTGCCTTAAAAAGCAGCCATCTTTACATCTGTTCAAATATGTTGCTGCCTCCTCACATGCCTCCATTGCACGTAGGCTGCACCAATTTATGGCCCAGTGATTAGCACTGTTACCTCTCAGCAAAAAGGTCGTGGGTTCGAGTCCCAGCTCCTTTCTGTGTGGAGTTTACATATTCTCCTGTGTCTGTGTGGGTTTCCGCAAGGTGCTCCGGTTTCCTCCCACCATCAAAAGACGTGCATGTTAGGGTTAACACTCCTGCCTGTGCCCTTGAGCAAGGCAATGGAAAGAAGAACCGGAGTTGGTCCCCGATAGGATGGGTTAAATGCAGAGAACGCATTCATTGGAAGAATTCAATATCAAATAAAGTGGCTTTACTTTTAAACCCCCGCTTAAGACTTCCTGTGACACCTCCTTGTGTCTGTTGTTCTTCCTTGTCATCTTAGTCACTCCTGTCTGTCGCTGTTTCATGTGTCAGGTCAACATGCTCTGCTAATGCTCACAGCGTTACATTACACAGACGTTTCGGTTTATTCACAGATAAATGTGCTGTGTTGGGTGGTTTCCAAAGAAAAGTCGAGTTTCCAAAAAGATAAAATACAAGGCATCACCCACCAGCAAGTCTGGCAGAGGGCCAGAGTCGAAAACAGACGAGATCGTTTAATGTAATAGATCCCAAATGGGCGAATTTTAATCTTGTGTCTCAACACATTTATCAAATGGAAAATATGAAGATATTTATTCATGACATTTCAACAAAAGAGGGATGGATCTTGCGGAATTTGATCCATAGCGTAATTTCAAAGTTATCCCAGTGGGCGGACATACAGGAAACAGATCTAAGAATCAATACAGGGGGCGTCCGGGTGGCGTGGCGGTCTCTTCTGTTGCCTGCCAGCACGGGGTTCGCCGGTTCGAATCCCCGTGTTACTTCCGGCTTGATTGGACGTCCCTACAGAGACAGACGGCCGTGTCTGCGGGTGGGAAGCCGGATGTGGGTATGTGTCCTAGTCGCTGCACTAGCACCTCCTCTGGGGGGAATGGCGTGATCCTCCCACGCGCTACATCCCCCTGGCGAAACCCCTCACTGTCAGGTGAAAAGAAGCGGCTGGCGACTCCACATGTATCAGAGGAGGCATGTGGTAGTCTGCAGCCCTCCCCGGATGGGCAGAGGGGGTGGAGCAGCGACCGGGACGGCTCGGAAGAGTGGGGTAATTGGCCAAATTGGGGAGAAAAGGGGGGGAATCCCCCCCAAAAAAGAATCAGTACATTCGCTGTTTATAAGCTGTGTTTGGAGCGTGATGTAAACGCTGTTGGCTCGGTGGCTGGAAGGGTAAACTGATCAGCAGTGCTACGATCTTAATTTAAGGACTCAGATTCATCAGTGAAAACGAACGACCATCTGAACAAAGAAAAAGAGACCAGAGAAACAAAACGTGGAATAGGGATGTCATCATTTTCTAGTCTAAAGGGAACTATAAACTGATGAAGACTACGTCATGCGTAGCAGAATTTCGTATCCGTGACACCTTTCTTGGGTTAGAAAACCCAATGTTGGTGATTGAAATCCATGTAGGGTTTCATTCATTAGAATAAACATTCTGCGAGTCCACCTTTTTCTCCTGTTGCTTTTTTTAATGGAGTCTCTCTATAGAAACTCCCATTTCCATTCATTTTTATTATTACTTTAATAATCCCCGTGGGGAAATTGTTTAACCCCTCCTACCTGTGTAGCTAGGAGCAGCGGGCAGCTGCAGCACCCGGGGACCAACTCCACTTCTTCTTTCCATGCCTTGCTCAGGGGCACAGAAGGTTTTTTTAAGGGAGCTGTTCCTTATCTGATGCGAGGATCTAAGGACAAGATGTAGTATTGCTGAGGCAAATTTTTGATTTGTGATAATGGGCTATACAAATAAAATTGACTTGACTTGACAAGAGTGTTAACCCTGGTTTATGCCCAGTGGCGATGCTAGGGTCTGTTGGGGCCCTAGGCAAAAATTCTCAGGAGGGGCCCCCAACCAGCGTTCATCGCCATTATGTTATAAATAATCTGACACCAACCGAAAATATACTAAACAGCATTCAGTGCTCTGCTTAATCCGTAGCTTTTCTGCTCCACTTACGACCGTCTTTCTTTCTTTTCCCCTCCTCCTCTTCTTTTCTGCTCCCGAGGGAGAACTACTCTTCCTTTTCCTTTGTTGCCATATCTTGGTGTGGACGCTGGGAGTAACTTTCACTTCCGGAGAGCGCGGGCAGTGCACGTGCAACGCGAATGACATGGGACCCCTACAAGGGAGGCTTCCTACTGTGATGTCATGTCATTGCAAATCGTCCATTAGTTACTTAAGGCGGAAGGGGTTGCGGCCACTGCTTTGGAGAAAATTCTCTCAGCTCTCGGGGGCCCCCTACTGCCTGGGTCTCCGGTCAGTTGCCTGGCTTGCCTGCTCAGAGGCTTCGCTTGTTTATATTTTATATTTTGTCTTCTAATGTAAAGCATATTGGGCTTACTTGTACTGAAACGTGCTAAATAGATAAAATTGTCATCGTCATATTAACCCTAACATGTGTGTCTTTTTGATGGTGAGAACACCCGGAGGAAACCCGCCGCAGACATGGGGAGAACATGCAAACTCCACAGAAAGGACCTGGGACGGTCTGGGGTTCGAACCCAGGACCTTCTTGCTGTGAGGCGACAGTGCTAAGTACTGGGCCACCGTGCCGGTCTTATTGTATGTGTATCTATTCCATTGTCTGTGGCTTTGGTAGTGAGCCGTTCACGCTCGTAAATCTTACAATGGTGGTTGATTTGATGTGTGAATAAGTTGTAGGAATCTCTTAAATCCAGCGCCGGTCTCGTTTATCGAGAGGGGTTTTCAGGTGTAGCCAGAGGGATCATGTAGTTGTGTCTTTCATGTCGGCTATCCTGCCGCCAAACATGGGATAAAAGTGCTCCGGTTGCATCGGATGGAGAGGACAAAGCTCTAATGCCCAAGGACAGACGGCGCCGTATATCTGCACTGGCGGGGGCCTCGGTTGACCCCGCTGTCATGGTGGATGGTAGCTTTGACCTCGGTGACGGGTTTTACATTTGACATCCTTTTTGACCGTTTCTCCTCCGATGCCAACATGAAAAAGAATCGGGGAGCTTTGAAGCCGGGTGTCGAAACACGAGCGCCGACTTGCTAGAGAATGGCTAATGACAATAGCTGGCGGAGTCGAACCCATAGTCACACACATTTGTTTGGAAGACGTTCGAAAGGAAAACATTTACATGGTTGACGTGGCCGAGGTGAAATGTGCTTCTGCTGAAGTTCTGTTGTGTCTTTATTGAGGATGTCCCAACCGCGGGACTGCTGCAAATTAAGTGATCAGACGGGATTAAAACTAATTACTTTGCTTCTTAAAGGATCCTAAGGAAGTGAGATCATCCATCGATCCCTCCATTATCCGAACCGCTTATCCTGCTCTCAGGGTCGCGGGGATGCTGGAGCCTATCCCAGCAGTCATTGGGCGGCAGGCGGGGAGACACCCTGGACAGGCTGGCAGGCCATCACAGGGCCCACATACACAACACACACACACACATACACATATTCATGTAGGGGCAATTTAGCATGGCCGATTCAGCCGACTACATGTCTTTGGACTGTGGGAGGAAACCGGAGCACCCAGAGGAAACCCGGGGAGAACATGCAAAGTCCACACAGAAGACGACCCCCAAAGGTTGGACTACCCCGGGGCTCGAACCCAGGACCGTCTTGCTGTGAGGCGACCGCGCTAACCACTGCGCCACCGTGCCGCGGAACTGAATACTTGATGAAATCCTTGTACTATTAAGGCTGATTGATAAACCCCGCAGTTATCATTTTTCTTCCCAAAATGAACATATCACAATTTGGGGTGGAATATTTTAAAGAGGTTTGTTGCAGTTCTGACATTTTTTTTGTTTTTTATTTTTGTTTACAGATTATTTGAAACTGCACGGCGTTGAATGATGGTGGCGTCCATTCATCAGCCAGGTAAGGGATGTCTGTCTTTATCAATGAGTTACTCCACTCATACGACTGAGTCTTGGACTGTCTTGGACCTAATTCAACAAGACATCTGCCAATGAAGATGCTCACTTAACAACCCACAAAACGATAACCGCTCTCCGTTACAGCCCCTCTCGCTAACCCTCTACACACAAATGCTCACCCTAAATAGCGACGACTGCAAAAGGCCGCAAACACAAAGACGATGACAGCGGAAGGATTGTTGCAACACCCCATTAGACCTGTTCCAAACAAGCCGCGGTGACGACGCATGGTGTTTCCGCCGGCCAAGATTTAATTGCGTTATTTCCCCCGTGTCACCAAGCGCCTCATATTTGATACAAATCTCCTCCTCCCCATCCCGACACATCCATCCCCGCCCCCTCATTAAGCGAATCATTTCTTCAGATGCTCTAATTGCTCTTTAATTGTTAACGGGGCAATTTATTGCGTGTGCCTGGAATCTTAATGCGCGCTCTTGGCACACAGGCAAGTAATTATACGTTTGGCTAAATAGATAATTGGATGGGCCTGACTTGGAGATAGATTGGTGCATCTGTGGAACATTGGCTTAAAGACATCTATTGTTGGTACACGGAGCGAGGCTTACATTGATGCAGTGGAGTGAGTTCAGCCATAAGCTTAGCAAACAGAAATAAGATGTAATGTTGCTGTTTGATTTACAGTGTTGATGGGAAAAGGTAGACCGAGAAGACTGAACATGTGTTTTGATTTGTTTATATATATATACTAGAAGAACCCCGCTACAATGTAGCGGTTTGGTTATCCACCCGTCTAAATCTCCCTCCTCTTCATCCTGCCAGCTAACCGCCTTCCCCCTGCCCCTAAACCCCCCCCCCACACTCCAACTCCCTCCCCCAAATGCTCAGAATCATCTGAAATGCCGAGAAAAGTGGTTTACCCCCCCACTCCAACTCTCTCCCCCCAATTGCTCAGAATCATCTGAAATGCCGAGAGAAGTGGTTTTTAGCCATTTTTAGAAAATGCATATTTTGCATAATTATGTGTAATTATATTTTAATTTTCTGCTATTTTTCTGGTTCTCTCTGGAACAATACCTACCACCTCCAAAAAAAATTAGGATCATAAGTGCATTTTTGCAAAAATGCATATATTTTGCATAATGCCAAAACATTTCGAAGTCCCAGAAATTTTTTTTATATAGGTGAAAAAAATCAAAGATGCTCAGAATCATCTGAAATGCCGAGAAAATTGGTTTTTAGCCATTTTTAGAAAAATGCATGTTTTGCATAATTATGCATAATTATGCATACTTTTAATTTTCTGGGATTTTTCCCTTACTCTCTGAGACAATACCTACCACCTCCAAAAAGAATTAGGTGCTTTAGTTTTCGGTCCCGCTATCTACACTAACTAACACACACACACTACACACACACACACATTCCAGAAATATATGAGTACATATATATATATACTTTATCAGTCCCCGAGGGAAATGATGCTCTGCATTTAACCCATCCTAGCTGTGTAGCTAGTGCAGCGCCCGGGGACCAACTCCACTTTCCACCCTTTCCATTGCCTTGCTCAGGGGCACAGACAGGAGTATTAACCCTAACGTGCATGTCTTTTTGATGGTGGGGGAAACCGGAGCACCCGGAGAAAACCCACCACAGACAGGGGAGAACATGCAGACTCCACACAGAGGACGACCTGGGATGACCGCCTGGGTTGGACAACCCGGGGTTTTCGAACCCAGGACCTTCTAGCTGTGAGGCGACAGCGCTAACCACTGGGCCACCGTGCCGGCCAAATGTTATCTCAAGAATGAGCAAAAAAAAAACAAAACAAAACAAAAATAAATGAAGAAAAGAACAGCTGACAGTCTAGGGTCTCCTCAGTATGAACTAATCTGTGGCTGTAGATCCTGCCTCAATAAACTGTATTCCCACTGGAAATCATATTGTTTTACCTCACGGAGGAATACTGACATTTAATATTCGATGGCGCCTGTGTTATTGAGGTCAACCCCAACATCAGCGGCTCTATGATCTCGATGAGGTTTTAATGTGTTATTGATTCAATTATTCATTTATTCATCCATCCATCCGTTATCCAAGCCGCTTATCCTTACTCAGGGTCGCGAGGATGCTGGAGCCTATCCCAGCAGTCATTGGGCGGCAGGCGGGGAGACACCTTGGACAGGCCGCCAGTCCATCACAGGGCCAACACACACACACACACACACACACAAACACACACACACACACACACAATTTAGTACGGCTGAGTCACCTGACCTACATGTCTTTGGACTGTGGGAGGAAACCGGAGCCCCCGGAGGAAACCCACACAGACACGGGGAGAACATGTAAACTCCACACAGAGGATGACCCGGGATGACCCCCAAGGTTGGACTACCCCGGGGCTCGAACCCAGGTCCTTTTGCTGTGAGGAGACCGCGCTAACCACTGCGCCACCGTGCCGCCCTACACACACACTTATGCTATGTAAAACCAAATCATTATTATGATCATTTTCTACATCAAAAAAGGAAAAACACTCAAAATCTGAATTCATATTAAGTCTAAGTAAGAGGCATCAGATGAGTTTGAGGTAATTTGTTTATGATCATAATAATAATAATTAGCAACACTTAAGAATAGCTGCACACTATAGTTAAGTATGAGTAACTACTGAATTCATTATTTGCAAAGCATTTGCAAAGCAAGACATGCACCAATGGCGTTTTATAAATGTTATAAATAGATGTTTTATAAATACTTATAAATCTTCAGGTGGTTCAGAATAATGCACCTAGAATCTTAACTAAAACTAGAAAATTTGACCACACCAGTTCTTATGTTACAGGGAATCGACCATGCTAAATTGTCCCTAGGTGGGTGTGTGTGTGTGTGTGGGTGTGGGTGTGGGTGGTTATTCTAATTCGGTACCTAATAATTACAATGGTCTACAAAAATATAGTTTTTTTTTTCTTGCATGGACTTTGGAAACTTTTTGGCTAATTTTGGCCTGCTGAATCCAAATCTGGGCTCAGATTTGCTCCATCACATCAAGTTTTCGTGCTATCTGTACGCTCCTTATCCAGGATTTTACAAAAGTTGACCATCTAGTCCAGCAATCTTGGTGGGGATAAAAATGACCCCTATTCATTTCCTAAGTAATTTCATGCTAGGCTGAGTGTTTATTCATTGTAATCATTTTTGCATCTATCGATCTTCTAATGCAACAGTGTTGTTTTAACTTCGAGTGTAAAATTGCTGTTTTCTCAAAAATAATGATTTTTCATAGTTCAAAAACCTGATGTGATAGGCAGAAACTAATGCCAGATTTGGATTCAGCACCCAAAAGTTAGCTAGAATCAGTTGAAAACCCCCATGCAAGAAAAACTGTGTTGACCAGTGTTATTATTCATTTATTATGCTTAAAATTAAAGTTAATATTCAAAGTAAAAATCGTTCATGCATCTTGCACATCATGTAAGATACAAGAAGGATTAGAATAGCAAAAGGTTTTGCAGAGTCTGTATTAACATTTTATACACAAATTGCAGTTAGGGTAGGCTGGTATAAACGACCTGAGGTTTGAATGCCAAACGAGCCTCCATCATTTCAGCACGTCAGCGGGCTGGAGTGACACGCGCCCTCCGTCGGGCTCCGGAAGAGAAGTCTTCATCAGTGGAGCATCAAACAGCCCAAGACTGTGTCGGGCTGCCATCTCCATGCCGGCAGAGCCTGAATGATTTATGCATTTGTCATTTCTCATTTGTTGAAACAAGGTGTCAACGGTTTTGTTCTGTCGCGCCAGTCAATCCTGCAGAGACGGCGAGGTGGCGCCGGAGCAAGTGCCCTTGAACAGGACGGCAAAGTCAACTGAGGCAATTTGGTTTCAGCCTGTCATCCCTGCAAGCGGCTTTTGTCAACTTGTTTTGCGTTCAGCTGTTGTGATAACCTCAAAAGATTAAACGGTGAGACCAAGGTAATGGCGGAACTAGGAATATGTTTACTTTGGTAACCGGCAGAGACATACAGGGCACGATCTCGCTCTTCGCTGGCCTAGAGTCTTCTGACTTCCTCACCAAGTCAGTGTTTCTCAACCGGGGGTCCGCGGACCCCTAGTGGTCCGTGGTGTAATTGCAAGGGGTCCGTGAAAATAAAATATCTTTAAAAAAAAGATCCTATGACATTTATAGAAATGGGATTATTTTACTCAAATGTGACTGAGACCTTTATCTACCTAAACTATAAAGGGTGACAGGACTTGTTTCTCTAATTACCTCTGTTTCACAAGTGTAATTTATTGTATTTTAATAAGAGATCTCGCTCCCGTTTGCATTGTTAAAAGTTACTGCGTAAAAATTCTGTTGTTACATATATCTGAAAGTTACTGAATACATATTCTGTTTTGTTACATATATCTGAAAGTTACTGAATACATATTCTGTGTTGTTACATATATCTGAAAGTTACTGAATACATATTCTGTTATGTTACATATATCTGAAAGTTACTGAATAAGAATTCTGTTTTGTTAACTATATCTAAGTTACAACTGAAAGCTCTTATTTTTGCCCCAAAGAGTGAATAAATGCTATATTGCAATTTAAAATGCAGTTTCTACTGTTTCTATCAAATTGCAACCCCCTCCCCCAAGATCAGGTGGAGGGGTCCTCAGGGTAGATCAAAAATACGCAGGGGGTCCAGGACCCCAAAAAGGTTGAGAACCACTGCACTAAGTAACACTGTGCTCCACCTAGTGGTTGAGCCAGAATATAACAGCTGTTTTGGTGTCGGGGACAGAAGCGTCAGGCAAGTGCCTGGTGACCCTGTTTACACTTGGTTTTGAAATGCGTTTTGGGCGATCGGATCACAGGTGGACAGCGAGACACGTCACCGTTTAGACCCGTGTCTATCACGCAGCTCTAAAGGCGTCCTGCCGGCCACTTGTGATCAGATTTCGCTACTCCGAAGAAGAAGACTTCCTGTTACGTCCTTGCCGGGGACGCATCGGGACGCATTAGCGTTTACGCTGCAAAAGCTCTGTGGTCAAATGGCGCCCCAGACCGCCTCGGCAAGCGGTTTGAGTACCCGGTTCACAAAACTTTTTGGTGGTCGTTTTACACTCGTATTCAACGCCGTCCACTTGCGATCCGATCGCAAAAGCCCGCGTTTTAAAACCCGGTGTAAACGGGCCCTCCCTGTCCTCGCACCGCGAGGGGCATTACGCAACGCGCACTCGCGCTTTCTCGCCGTAGGTAAAGCGGGCGATTGTGATCTCTGTGTTCAGAACAAAACATCTCCGGTGCCTTGGACTCTCCCCGCTCCTGCATGGCAGAGCCTGATAAAGACACGAGTGTTTTGATCCCCTCCCCCTCTTTCTTTAATGAATAATTAATCGAATCACCTCCGTAATCGCTCTTTTTTGATGGGAATGCTCGAGTTAAACAGTTTCATTGGGGTTAACGTTGTTGGATTATCAGCTGACGAGGGAAACATGCTAATTCTCGGGTTCCTTTGAAGTTGGCCATTGACGAGAAAAGAGAAGAAAGGCGCTGAGCGTCTGAACTGCACAATGAACCAGTTTATCAGATGGATTCTCTTTCATGCCTCCTGCAGCCCAACGCCTCCAAAAAGCCTGGAGTGTGGCACCGGCTGTTGAACCCCTGCCACCGCGGCCAATGACAGACTGAAAGCCACGTTTCACACATGTTTCAAGACCGTTAGACTGTTAACATCATCATCATCATCATCATCATCATTATTATTAATATTATCATTATTAAGTTTCCTTTATTGAGCCCCTTGGGGAAATTCAGTTACTGCAAATTAACCCATCCTAGCTGTGACGTGTGTAGCTGGGAGCAGTGGGCTGCCGCCTTCATGCTGCACCCGGGGACCAACTCCAGTTCTTTTCCCTTTGCCTTGCTCAGGTGCACAGACAGCAGTATAAACCCTAACATGCATGCTCCCCTCCTTTTTTCCCCCTCGCCAACTGTACTTGGCCAATTACCCCACTCTTCCGAGCCGTCCCGGTCGCTGCTCCACCCCCCTCTGCCGATCCGGGGAGGGCTGCAGACTACCACACGCCTCCTCCGGTACACGTGGAGTCGCCAGCCGCTTCTTTTTACCCGACAGTGAGAGTTTCACCGGGGGAAGGGGGCAAACGCGTGGGAGGATAATGCTATTCCCCCCCCAGTTCTCCTTCCCCCCCGAACAGGCACCCCCGACCAACCAGAGGAGGCGCTAGTGCAGCGACCAGGACACATACCCACATCCGGCTTCCCACCCGCAGACACAGCTAATTGTATCTGTAGGGACGCCTGACCAAGCCGGAGGTAACACGGGGATTCAAACTGGCGATCCTCATGTTGGTAGGCAACGGAATAGACCGCTATGCTACCCGGATGACCAACATGAATGTTTCTTTTGATGGTGGGGGAAACCGGAGCACCCGGAGAAAACCCGCCGCAGACACGGGGAGAATATGCAAACTCCACAAAGAGGACGACCTGGGATGACCCCCAAGGTTGGGCAACCCCGGGGTTCGAACCCAGGACCTTCTTGCTGTGAGGCGACAGCGCTTACCACTGGGCCACCGTGCCGCTCAAGAATTATGATATGGTATCTGTAGATGTTATGGTATCTATAGATGCTGGAGTGAACCGGACATGTATTTGGAGTTTGTAAAATGATAATTCTTCTTGTAACGAGCTGTTAAGTCAATCCAGAATTGTGTCTTTAAAAGCGGTGTAGCAGCCATAACTGGAGTGCATATTGCACTCTCTGAAGATTTCATAGGCACTGCGTTTTGGGGTAGGCTGCTGATATATTTGGACTCTACTGTACTGGAGTTTGCATACATTTGCATCTGTGTACTCATACTAACCACTAGTCTGCATCATGCAAACAAACACACACACACACATACACACACACAGACACACACATTTTGGTTGATCTTGGCCTTATCCTGTCAGTGCAGGCGCTGACAGACAGGCTTTTGCTGTCAAAGGAAGTGGTCTGGTCTAAACTCTGGGGACTCACTAACTGAACACTGAACAGGAGCGAGGAGGAAGTGAGAGACTGAGTGTGGGGGAGGGGGAGGGTGGATGGATGAAAAAGAAAATGGATAGGTGAGAGAGAGAGAGGGAGAAACGGATAAAAGGACAGCAAGGGAATTTTTTTTTTTGTCGAGAGCGGGAGAGGAAAAGAGAGAGAGAGGGAGAGGGAGGGAGACAGGAAGTTAGGAGGAGAGAAAAGCGCCCCGGGCTAAAGCACGTGTGAAGACGGTGAGGCCCGAGAAGTCCCTGCTGCTGGGGGAACAAGACACAACAACAACAAGCCCGATTGTATAAACTTCAACACCTTGTCCTTCCTCATACAAGCACGAACAATACCTGAAGCCCGCTCTGACGTTCCTCCAGCTCGGTTTGGGGCGGAACATTCATGTTCAAGGCCAGGTAGCGCCGAACTGAACTCTTGATTTCTCTCTTATTTGGCTTTGCACATTTTAAGTGATAACCATAGTCAGCGGATCAGTGGACTTACACGAGCGAGGATGTTCGAAAACACGACAGGCTCAATGGCGATGCATACTCGTGGTACGTGAGAGCCTTTTACTGTCAGTTTTGGAAAATATAAATTGAAAAAGCACATGGAAATGATAGCTCAGTTGGGGCCTCGTGTATCAATCATTACTATAGGCAAATTTGTGCGTACACACCCATGGGATTTTTTTAGCCCTCTAAATTGTCTGACAGGCAGAAGCAAAGCGTGATGGCTATTTGTAATTCCTTCCTCCTGACATCTATTGTCGTACCTCTTGCAACGAGCAATCACCCAGGCCTGCAAAGACATCAGTGTTAGCCAATCAGTGTCTAAATTCAGGGGTTACCCAGGTCCTGCACTGGTCTTCGAGACAAACTTCAGGGCTAAGAAATCCCCATGGGTGTGAAAGAACAAGTTTGCCCATAGTAACGATTGGTACTTGAGGCCCCACGAGGCATGGCATGAACACAAGTAGCAGAAGTAGTGTCCTGGGCACGACGTTAAACTGCAGCCGTCGGGTCGTCGGCGACTAAACCGGCAGCCCGCTTCAACCCTTGGGTTGTTGTGAGGAGGGTGTGTGGTCACCCAGCAGGACTAAAAACAAAACCTGTCAAAGGGCGGATGAGTTCCTCTGTGAACCAACGGCCATCCATTACTGGAGAGGGGATAGGGACCACCAGGTACTCCCCCTACTGAAGCACAATGATGACTCAACCTGTTGAGGCATCAGCTGCGCTCCTACGACCTCAAAAAAGGTTACAGAACTGATGGTGATGATGATGATGATGATGATGATGATGAGTAGAGGTAGAAGTATAACCGCATTATTCACGCCGTGTTTTCAGGAATCAGGAGTCAGGAACAATTTATTGTCATTTCTTTCATGTACTTGCGTACACAGTAGCCCACAGTAGTGCGACACAAATGACAAAATTTCCCAAAAACAACATACAAAAACAGAGACAACAAAGCAACAAAAAAAAGCACACAAACGGTTAACAACACAGTTCACTGAGTGCAACACAGTCCAAAAATTCCACTGTCCAGAGAGCGAACGCCAGCCAGGAGGACTGTCGGGACTGCCGGTCTGCATGGGCTAGCAGCTAGCTTAGCCTGCCCCGCTTCCGCGTCCTGTCAGACCGCCCTTGGCGTTTCCTTCTCGGGCGCATCTCCGACAGGGCCATGGTCCCTGGGCCCACCAGATGCAGCAGACCAGGCTCCCCCAGCCGAACCGACACCAGGTCTCCCAGCCAGACACCTTCGACACACCTCACAACGACACTAAAACACAGTCAGTGCCAGGCGAGGCCACCGCCAGACTGCGCTCTGTGTTCTCGGAACTGCCGGTCTGCATGGGCTAGCAGTTAGCTTAGCCTGCCCCGCTTCCGTGTCCTGTCAGGCCACCCTCGGTGTTACAATATAGTTATATAGATAAGAATATATAACTATATATTCAAATAGTAAAATATATATATATATATAGAATAATGTAAGCAAAAAGTAAATATATGTAGTTTTGAGTAACTACTGAGCAGAGAGGAAAAAAAATCATTCTGATAGAGCTGTTGGCTGATAACTTGTGTAATGGTATAGTTGTGCAGGTTGACTATGTCATGTAGTATATATAGCATGGCACTGAGGAAGCACCTCTCTAATCTGAAGTGGAACACAAAGACGTGATGCTTTGAAAGTCAGTGGCTGCAGGACACCGGAAAGGACTGCAGCACAATGGTGTTCTGCACAATGTTCAATTATTGATGATGAAAGGGACATTTTATGGGTTGGACATCAGAGAGTAGGATTAGTGAAAGTGATTTCCTTGTCCTGGCCTGTTTGACAAAGTCTGCCTGTAATCCTCTTCAATAATTTTCAGGCTATCTTTTGACCCTTGGCTTTCTATCAGAACTGAAGATGCCGAAAAAAAAAACTCGAGTTGAAATTAGAGATCTGGATGAAAGCATCAGTAATCATACTACAATATTGTTTCCTATCAATTTCAAAGAACTATTGCGAAAAACAGTAGTAGCAAACAGATGTATGTTTGACATTATACTTGCAGTGTACATATCCATGAATTAGCATTCCCTGTGCAAGAGCATACAGGTGCGGTGTGCATATGTGCACTGTATCCACATTAGTAGGTTTACAGAATGGATGAGTGTGTATTCTGAGCCGTCTGTGATCAACAGAAGTAGCCTATATGTGGACACGCTACCAGATGTGCAAAAGTACAATGTTTGCTACTCACATCATCAGATATATACATATATACACACTTACTTACATACATATATACACACACACATACATATACATATATATATACACATACATACATACATACATACACGCATATAGACACACACACACAACAAAAAAGTCTATATATATATAGACAAATATATATATATATATAGACATATATATAGACATATACATACGATATACAGCTGATGATTGCTTATGGCATAAAACAGGCTTGTACTGTCTCATAAAGAATTTACTTGACTCACTGGATTATACATACTATATATACATACATATAGAAATATATATATATACATACACACATATATATACACACACATGTATACATATCGACATATATACATACATATACACACATGTATATACACATACATACATACATACATACATATAGACATATACATGCATATACACACACATATATATATATAGACATGCATACATATAGACATATATATGTATACACATGTACATATACATACACACATATACATACATACATACATACATACATACATACATACATACATTCATACGTTGTTTGTATGTGGGTTACCATGTTGAATGGCTTGTTTGGGGATTATTCATCTATATAAATTCATAAACAAGATCATAAAAATTCTCCCCATTCTTTCCATAGTCAGAAATATTGCTGTAAAGCAATACCTTTATTTAATGTTAATGGTAATTCACATACCTCGTCCACAATAACTGCACAACTGTATTTAGCTGTTGTGCACAATGTGACCAAGGTACAATGCAAATGACTGCAGTGTCTTTGGTGACGATGAATTCATTTGCCATTTCGGAACAAATAATTCTTAGATAATGCAAACAGCATGATTATTTATGCATGACTTCTCATTAAGAGAACATGCTCTACCCATTCCCACGGAATGTATCGGCACCGGGAATATTAAAGAACGCGTTCCGAGGGTTTAAACCTGCAGTATCACAAACCGAAAACAAGATTAGCTGGAATTGGTTTACTGCTGCTCTAATTTCAACACAGGTCTACAGATCACACTGTTGTCTCGTGGCGGGGTGTCGTCTTACTCCATCTGATCCAGTAAAGTGGATGCTAAGGCCCGAGTATTTGATGCAGCATTCCAACATTTGGCAAACCGTCAGCATTTGAATAAAGTGGGATTATCAAGTCATGGCATAGCATGCTGATGCCATGGGCTGGTGCCTGCCTGAGGCGATCACGCCGGAGAGATTTACCACATAGTGTCCATTCTGACAGACAGACAGACAGACAGACAGACAAGGAGCCCAGTCTCTCCTCCTCACTGCTGCTGCAATTATAAATTACAACACAGGCAGACAGACAGAGAGATATGATAGATAGATAGATAGATAGATAGATAGATAGATAGATAGATAGATAGATAGATAGATAGATAGATAGATAGATAATGGATAGATAGATAATAGATAGATAGATAGATAAAGACAAGCAGATAGATAGATAGATAGATAGATAGATAGATAGATAGATAGATAGATAGATAGATAGATAGATAGATAGATAGATAGATAGATAGATAGATAGATAAAGACAAGCAGATAGATAGATAGATAGATAGATAGATAGATAGATAGATAGATAGATAGATAGATATGCCCTAACATGTAATATCAGGTAGTGTTATATAGTTATCTCCGGGTACTGGCGGGCTGGTCGTGCCACCGGAGCGTGTCTAATTCTTTACTACAAGAAATTCCTCACAACCGCCACAAGCCGACGTGTAACAAAACGTCTCGACGCGGTAAACCTCCCAACACGATGCCTCTCGGGGGGTCTTTGAGCGATAAGGGCGTCTGCGGGAGGTGCAAACCCAGAGAGAGGACGCGACACCCAGAGCTGTACTGTATATGTGGGGGATGAAAAGTGGATTAGGCTCTTAATCTCCACACTGGATCAAGGTGCCAGAAGCGGAGGGTTTGGACAAATCCACACCTCTCTATTCACAGAGGTGTGCCGGCCCCCCGCGCATACGTATGGCGTGTTTAGCATTCCTGGGCGGGCGTGGCGCCCTTCTCCCCGGACGCTCATCCCTTTCCCGCCTATCTGTTGAATTCTAATGAGATGCTGGAACTTCAAGACGGATGTGACTCGTTGCGATGCGGAGGAACTATTCCCCGCGGCGGCTGATGTGGCGTCGCCCCCCGCCGAGGTGTATGGCCGAGCGGTGCGGCACTCGGCCAGGGGTGTTTGCGCCCTTCACCGTAGCCACGGTGGGAATCGCAAAACCATCCCGGTGCAACAACAACAACACCACCGCCGTGGTTAATTGTTCCCAGGCGTGCTGGACTCCATGTGCAGCTTCCCTTTTCACTGGCCAGAGAAGGGAAGCCGGTGCACATAAACAACACTTCGGTGTTTTGAGACGCGAAGTCCTGCAGTCTTGTCTCCGGGAGCCAAAGCCGGTCTAGAACACTACCCTGCGCTAATTACCTCGCGAGATCATTTCCGTGCGCTGCTGAATTAATTCATGCATAGCAAAAACATTCACTTTTTACATATTCAGAAGCCCCCCCGCCCCCCTCCCCCCCCCCGGTAGCAGCGTCTGGTTGTCTCTGTTCCAGGGCACGCCGGCTGAGCTGTGACAGACAGGGCTATATTACAATGACTTATCTCTCCGCTAATTATCTGCCTTTAGCATTAGACTCTGCCTGGGTCTGGCATGGAACACTCAGCAGTATGAGCAAAGGAAAGGAAAGGAAAGCAGGAGAGGGTGTCGGTAATAAGCTAAACTGTGTGTTTCGTTAGAAGAGCTTTTTTTTCCTTCTCTTTATGTCTGACATCTGACACGAAAGTGGAGAGAGGCGCGATATAAAACCGGACTGAGGAAATCAGCAGTGAGTGAATAGGCCCGGATGCCCTGGCTGGTAAATTGCACCTATCATTCAGTTCAACCTGTGGTTTGAATGTCCTCCCGCTAAGATGACTGGCAGGAATCCTGTGAACGGGAACGGTTTTTGCAGCCGTTCCCAGAGACAGTCGGTTGAGCGTGCACGCTCTGCAGGGGGCCCCGCAGCCGTAGACGTCCATACATTTACAGCCGCTAGCCGTTGGTCGGTTCCCTAATTAAACAGGAAGGACGGGGCGTCCGGGTAGCGTAGCGGTCTAGTCCGTTGCCTACCAACACGGGGATCGCCGGTTCGAATCCCTGTGTTACCTCCGGCTTGGTCGGGCGTCCCTACAGACATAATTGGCCGTGTCTGTGGGTGGGAAGCCGGATGTGGGTATGTGTCCTGGTCGCTGCACTAGCGCCCCCTCTGGCCGGTCGGGTCGCCTGTTCGGGGGGGGGGGGGGATAGTGTGATCCTCCCACGCGCTGCGTCCCCCAGGCGACACTCCTCACTGCCAGGTGAAAAGAAGCGGCTGGTGACTCCGCAGGTATCGGAGGAGGCATGTGGTAGTCTGCAGCCCTCCCCGGATCGGTAGAGGGGGTGGAGCAGCGACTGGGACGGCTCGGAAGAGTGGGGTAATTGGCCGGATACAATTGGGGAGAAAAGGGGACGAAAATATCCACACACACAAAAACAGGAAGTATGTAAGCCAACATGTATAGTAGAATTCCCATGTTCAGTCCGGGGAAGTGAAGGAAGTTAGGGAATAAAAAGGTCTCATCACTCCGAAAATCTTACAAATGTGCAAATGGGAAACGAGCTGCTTCAGTAGTGACGTTATGACACTGGGAACACACGTGTTAGTAGGACCCCAGCGGCACTTGGAAGGGGAACGTCTGTCTCCCGCCTGGCTGGATTCCCCATCTGGTCTGTGAATTAACACCAAACATTCCCACGGATGCCGTTCAGGTCTCTGGCTTGCTCTTCTGAGATGCTGGACGTTGGCCCTGCTAGACACAGACACCAGTTTGATCTAGTGACGATAACAATCGACAGCTCTTGTGATTTCACTCAACTCTGTGATAAGACGTCACCGAGACTGCCTTTTTTTCACTTGTGTAACACAGCTAAAAGTCGGTGTTTCCTGTCCATGACTGATGCAGAGACTCTTAATACATGCATTTGTTTCATCCAGACTTGATCGCTGTAATGTTCTGGTTTCAGGTCTGCCACATGCTAATACTAAAAGTCTTCAAGTGGTTCAGAATGCTAACTAAAACTAGAAAATGTGACCATATTATACCAATTCTTGCCTCCTTTCATTGACTTCCTGTCCATGTTAGACCAGACCTCAAGGTGCCTCTGCTGACTTATAAAATCCTAAATGGGCTTGCCCCATCTTACCTGTCTGATCTCCTTAAACCGTACATTGCATCTCGAGCTCTTGGCTCTCAAGATACAGGGCTCCTGTGTGTTAATAAGAAGTCAGCTGGTGGCAGCAGGGCCTTTTCCTATCAGGCCCCGTTCTTGTGGAATAACCTGCCTGCTGCCGTCAGACAATCGGAGTCTGTTGAGTCCTTTAAATCCAAACTTAAACCTCATCTTTTTGCTTTAATCTACAATCAGTTGCCTTTAAGTTGCGTGCTTCACAACCTGTACTGCATGGCGGGTTGGATTCTGTCTCAGTGAATTTACCGACCACTGTCCTGCCCACCAGATTATAGAGTATAGAGATTATGACTATTACAAACTGTTCTCCTCTCTCACATGTCTTTTACCTCTCTCTCTGAAGGATGTCGTCTCCTTTCTCTTCTTCTGTGTGTGTGAATGTTGTGATGTGAGTCTCCCCTGTGTGCACGTGTAGTCTGTCCTCCTCCCAGGTCTCCATGGTGATAGTGGTCGCCACCTGGACACTGCTTAGCATCTTCCTCGTCACATTTCTTTATGTTTCTTATAAATCCATATAATTTTGTTATCTCGTTTCAATGTTGTATCCTCTCTCTCTCTCTCCGATGTGTGACTAATGTATTTCCTTGTCTCTTCTACCATGTGTGTGAATGGTGTGATGTGAGTCTCTCTTGTGTGCATGTATACTCTGTCCTCCTGTCAGGTCACCATGGTGATGGTGGTTGCGTGGCTCAGGTCCTGGGCTGTTCCGGTGGCATCTGGACACTGCTTGGCGTCCTCCTCATCATATTCTTCATATATCTTATAATTCCATTATAATTCTGTTATCCCTTTTCAGTGTTGTAGTCTGTAAATTGTGTGAACACAACATCCATTGCATGTCTGTCTGTCTCGGGAGAGAGATCCCTCCTCTGTTGCTCTCCCTGAGGTTTCTTCCTATTTTTTCTCCCTGTTAAAGAGGTTTTTTTTTTTTAGGGAGTTGTTCCTTATCTGATACGAGAGTCTAAGGACAAGATATTGTGTTGCTGTAAAGCCCGCTGAGGCAAATTCGTAATTTGTGATATTGGGCTATACAAATAAAATTGACTAGACTTGACCCTTCAAATACTCCCATCGCCTTTTAATTCAGACGGTGGCTATGAGGTGAGAGACGGTATAAAGCAGAGCAATGAAGAGGAGAGAAGGAAGGGGAGCAAACCGTCTTTATATATGAGGTTGTTACATTAGCCTGATGGGCAAAGCAAGCTGTAACGCAACACACAAAGTCACGCAAAAAAACTGACTTAAAGTGCATCGTCAAAAAATGTCAGCTCTCGTAGACATCACAGCGGACAGAGAACGGGCCAGACCAAAACACTGACTTAATGTCAGAGATGGACGCATGAACACTATCTCTGCTGTCTTGCTTGATGCTGCAGGTACGGGTCTTTTCCCTGCCCATACCTGCCTCCCATTGCTTTGGCAGTACTCGGCATTTACTGCTGGACTCAAACCTGTTATCACAAAGCACCCTTGTTATCTTGTCATACTTCATTTTCTTCTCCTGGACGCCTCTCACTGCATTTGTTCATACACGTTGTACGCTACATACACATACTATACGCCACACGTTTCACTTTCCAAGCAATACTCTGTTTTCTTCAGACAACGTCATCTTTTCTCGTTTGAAGGAATGAATGATGTCTTCATACTATTCTAAGCGGGGGGAAATAAAAAAGCTATCAAATGACTCTTTGTTAAAGTGTAAAACTAAAAGCTGTTGTGATATGTCTACATGGGCTGCAGTGCAGTTCTTGGGGTTTTCTCAGGTTTCCCACTCTTTTTAGAAATTTGATCTAGCAGACATAGGCAACTGGTGGCCCGCGGGCCATATTCGGCCCCTGTCCTCACTCAGGACGGCCCGCGGATCAATTTCCAAATATCAAAAAATTGTTGGTTTCACAGGCATTGGAAGCAAGCGGGCCATTTGACCACGTTTGAACCGGATCCCAATTGTAATTTTACTGTCCACTGATAGAGGGCGCTCCCTCGAAATTCAAGCGCCCTGTAGCCAAGCAAATGCTTGCACATGGTCTCGGTGGGTCTCTTCCGCAATGACACGCGATGAGGAGAGACATGTGCAGCAACAAAATAAACTTGACCTAGAGAACCGTGTCTTCCCGGCAAGTTGGGAAACAGAACACCTTTTTACGGGATTCAAAGGCAGACCTATGTGTTTAGTGGGCCTTGAAACAAAATTAGCCATGAAGGGTTTCAACTTGAGTCGCCACTACAATACTACGCACAAAGACAAATATGGCAAGTACACCGGAGGTGCCAGAGCCGCTCTCATCGCTTACCTCAAAGAAAAAATACACCAACAGCAGAGCCTTTTTACCAAAGCCCTGTCTAGGTTGCAGTCCTCTCTCAAGGCGTTTTATGCTGTTTCCCTTGAGCTTGCTAAAGCAAAGAAGCCCTTGTCAGATGGCAAAACAGTGAAGCTATGTGCAGTAGAGATGGCTAAATCTTTTGGAAATTACAACATGGCTAAGAACTTTGAAACTGTCTCTCTGTCCCATCGCACAGTGACGCGAAGAATTTTTGACATGCAGAATCATGTCGAGGGAAAGCGAAGAAGTCATGCATGACTGCAAGTACTTCTTCTTAACGTTGGATGAGAGTACAGATGTGATGGATGTTTGCTAGCTAGCTTCTCGTTTACACAGGAGCCGCTGGCAGTTCATTTGAAGTGTACGAGGAGTTATTGAAATTGGTGTCTTTGAATGACACGGCCAAGGTCAAGGATGTTTTCAATGCCGTTAAAAGTGTTGTACGTGAGCATGGGGGCTTTGACAAGCTTTCAGCTGTTGCTACCGATGGCGCACCATAAATGCGAGGAACACACTGGGTTTGTTAGGCTTCTCCAACTGAGCGGCATTGACTGTCAAATATTGCACTGCATCATACATCAGGTGGGTAACGTTATTGCGAACTAACTATTAATATATGGTTATGAATGTGGGTTTTCTTTGTGAGAATTTTTCTCATAGGCTAAATCCTGTTTCATTTTGATCTTACAGGAGGCCCTCTGTGCCAAGACAGTGAATTTCAGCCATGTCAGGGATTTAGTTACCAAGGTTACCAATCTCATTCGAGGGAGGAAGGAACAGGTCTCAATCATTAGAAGTTTGTAGCCTTTTTGGATGAAGTGAGTGCCGCTTATGGGGATGTACAGATGCACACTGAGATCAGATGGCTGAGCCGCGGGAAGTGCTTAGGGAGGTTTTTTTATGCTGCGCACTGAAATCCCAGTGTTCTTGGAGGACGGCATTCGATGTGATACAAGCGCTTACTGCTGTAAACTCAGGGATACAGATTTTCTCTGCGACATGGCCTTCCTTGCGGATATTACCTCACATCTTAATCACCTTAATATGCACTTGCAGGGAAGAGGCCAAACTGTGTCAGATCTCTATGCACACATGAACGCAGTTAAGTGTAAATTAGCCCTGTTCCATGGGGATCACCAGTTTGAATCCCCATGTTACTTTCAGCTTGGTCGGGCGTCCCTACAAACACAATTGGCCGTGTCTGCAGGTGGGAAGCCGGATGTGGGTAGGTGTCCTAGTCGCTGCACTAGCTCTTCCTCTGGTCGGTCGGGGTGCCTGTTCGGGGGGAGGGGGGACTGGGGGGAATAGCGTGATCCTACCACGCGCTACATCCCTATGCTACTGTTGGGCGAAGGAGAAGGAGAGGGGGAAGGCATATCCAGAGGCAGCTAGAGAGGAGCAAAGGTAGACGTGTGGAGGTGAGAGTTGGAACTTTGGATGTTGGCACTATGACTGGTAAAGGGAGAGAGCTGGCTGATATGATGGAAAGACGAAAGGTAGGTATACTGTGTGTGCAAGAGACCAGGTGGAAGGGGAGTAAGGCCAGGAGTATCGGAGGTGGGTTCAAACTCTTCTACCATGGTGCAAATGGGAGGAGAAATGGGGTAGGGGTAATTCTGAAGGAAGAATATGTCAAGAGCGTGCTGGAGGTGAAGAGAGTGTCAGACAGAGTGATGAGTATGAAGCTGGAAATTGAAGGTGTATTGCTGAATGTTATCAGTGCATATGCCCCGCAAGTTGGGTGTGAGATGGATGAGAAAGAAGAATTCTGGAGTGAGTTGGACGACGTGGTGGAGAGGGTACCCAAGGAGGAGAGAGTGGTGATTGGAGCGGACTTCAATGGACATGTTGGTGAAGGGAACAAAGGTGATGAGGAGGTGGGTGGGAAGGTATGGAGTCAAGGAGAGAAATGTGGAAGGACAGATGGTCGATTTTGAGAAAAGGATGGAAATGACCGTGTTGAATACATATTTAAAGAAGAGGGAGGAACACAGGGTGACGTACAAGAGTGGAGGAAAGTGCACAGAGGTGGAATATATCTTATGTAGAAGGTGTGATCTAAAAGGGGTTGGAGACTGCAAGGTGGTGACAGGGGAGAACGTAGCTAGGCAGCATCAGATGGTGGTCTGTAGGATGACTTTGGAGACCAAGAAGAGGAAGCGAGTGAAGACACAGCCGAAGATCAAATGGTGGAAGTTGAAGAAGGAAGTATGTTGTGTGGTGTTCAGGGAGGAGTTAAGACAGGTACTGGGTGGTAGTGAAGAGTTGCCAGATGGCTGGACAACCACTGCAGAAATAGTGAGGGAGACAGCTAGGAAGCTACTTGGTGTGTCATCAAGACAGAGGAAGGAAGACAAGGAGACTTGGTGGTGGAATGAGGAAGTACAGCAAAGTATACAGAGGAAGAGGTTGGTGAAGAAGAAGAGTGATAGATAGTAAGACAGATGAAGAAAGTAGACAGGAGTACAAGGAGATGCAGCGTGAAGCAAAGAGAGAGGTGGCAAAGGCAAAGGAAAAGGCATATGGTGAGTTGTATGACAGGTTAGACACTAAGGAAGGAGAAAAGGACTTGTACCGATTGGCTAGACAGGGAGCGAGCTGTGAAGGAGTGCAGCAAGTTAGGGCGATCAAGGATAGAGATGGAAATGTGCTGACAAGTGAGGAGAGTGTGCTGATAAGGTGGAAGGAATACTTTGAGGGGCTGATGAATGAAGAAAATGAGAGAGAGAGAAGGTTGGATGATGTAGGGATAGTGAATCAGGAAGTTCAGTGGATTAGCAAGGAGGAAGTGAGGGCAGCTATGAAGAGGATGAAGAGTGGAAAGGCAGTTGGTCCCGATGACATACCTGTGGAGGCATGGAGATGTATAGGAGAGATGGCAGTGGGGTTTTTAACTAAATTGTTTAACACAATCCTGGAAAGTGAGAGGATGCCTGAGGAGTGGAGAAGAAGCATACTGGTACCAATTTTCAAGAACAAGGGCGATGTGCAGACCTGTAGCAAATACAGAGGTATAAAGTTGATCAGCCACAGCATGAAGATTTGGGAAAGAGTAATAGAAGCTAGGTTAAGAGGAGAGGTGACGATCAGCGAGCAGCAGTATGACTTCATGCCATGAAATAGCACCACAGATGTAATGTTTGCTTTGAG
Source organism: Lampris incognitus (assembly GCF_029633865.1). NCBI lineage: Eukaryota > Metazoa > Chordata > Actinopteri > Lampriformes > Lampridae > Lampris > Lampris incognitus. The sequence continues at coordinate 13,164,917 of NC_079224.1, read as the reverse complement.
AATGTTGATTGAGAAGTATAGAGAAGGCCAGAAAGAGTTGCATTGTGTCTTTGTAGATTTAGAGAAAGCATACGATAGGGTGCCGAGAGAGGAGGTGTGGTATTGTATGAGGAGGTCAGGAGCTGCAGAGAAGTATGTAGGAATGGTGCAGCGTATGTATGAGGGAATTGTGACAATGGTGAGGTGTGCGGTTGGAATGACAGATGGGTTCAAGGTGGACGTGGGATTACATCAAGCATCGGCTCTGAGCCCTTTCTTGTTTGCAATGGTGATGGACAGGTTGACGGACAAGATCAGGCAGGAATCTCCATGGACGATGATGTTCGCGGATGACATTGTGATATGTAGCGAGAGTAGGGTGCAGGTTGAGGAGATCCTGGAGAGGTGGAGGTTTGCACTGGAGAGAATAGGAATGAAAGTGAGTAGGAGCAAGATGGAATACCTATGTGTGAATGAGAAGGAGGACAGTGGAATGGTCAGGATGCAAGGAGTGGAGGTGACGAAGGCATATAAGTTTAAATACTTGGGGTCAACTGTCCAAAGTAACGGGGAGTGCAGTAGAGAGGTGAAGAAGAGAGTGCAGGCAGGGTGGAGTGGGTGGAGAAGAGTGTCAGGAGTGATTTGTGACAGAAGAGTACCAGCAAGAGTTAAAGGGAAGCTTTACAAGATGGTTGTGAGACCAGCTATGTTATATGGTTTGGAGACAGTGGCACTGACAAAAAGACAGGAGGTGGAGCTGGAGGTGGCAGAGTTGAAGATGCTAAGATTTTCACTGGGAGTGATGAAGAAGGACAGGATTAGGAAAGAGCATATTAGAGGGACCGCCCAGGTTGGACGGTTTGGAGACAAAGCAGGAGAGGCAAGATTGAGATGGCTTGGACATGTGTGGAGGAGAGATGCTGGGTATACTGGGAGAAGGATACTGAATGTGGAGCTGCCAGGAGAGAGGAAAAGAGGAAGGCCAAAGAGGAGGTTTATGGATGTGGTGAGGAGGACATGCAGGTGGCTCGTGGGACAGGGGAAGACGCAGAAGACAGGAAGAAATGGAAACGGGTGATCCGCTGTGTTGACCCCTAACGGTAGCGGCCGGAAGTAGTAGTAGTAGTACCACGCGCTACGTCCCCCTGGCGAAACTCCTCACTGTCAGGTGAAAAGAAGCAGCTGGTGACTCCACATGTATCGGAGGAATCATGTGGTAGTCTGCAGCCCTCCCCGTATCAGCAGAGGCGGTGGAGCAGCGGCCAGGACGGCTCGGAAGAGTGGGGTAATTGACCGGATACAATTGGAGAGAAAAAGGGGGGGGGGTTAGCCCCGTTCAAAGAAGGCTTTTCATCCAACCATCCAAATTTGGCACACTTTCCCGCCTGTGAAGAGACGCAGAAAGATGTCCCGAATGTGAGAAGACATTTCTCAAGTGCAGAACAGACATAGAAATACTCCAGCAGCAGCTCAAGGAACGCTTTCAAGATTTCTACGCCATGCAGCCATGAATTGCATTAGTCACTGACCCCCCTCTCTGCTGCTGTCAGTGAGCAACCCCCAGAGTTGTAGCTTGAACTTTGCGAACTACAGTCAGACCCCTTTTTCAGGCAAAGTGCAATGAGAGAGGAATTTCATTTTGGAGACCACTACCCGAGTCCCGCTTTCCACTGCTCTGGGATTTTGCTCTCTCAGTGGCCAGCATGTTTGGCAGCACTTACATCTGCGAGAGCAGCTTCTCAGCAATGTAGCACATCAAGTCAAAAGAGAGAAACAGGCTGACAGATGAAACTCTGTTCCAGCTCTTGCAGATTGGATGCACAAACATTGACATTGACATTCGGTCTATTGTACGCCAGCAGGAGAGGCCGCAAATATCTCATTAAGACAGACCTTTATACTGATCCACCTTTGGGTGAGTTTCAATGGCTCTGAAAGGCTTCATCAGTGTATGAATGTGTGTGTGAATGTGAGGCGTAAATTGTAAAAGAAGTGCTTTGAGTGGTCGGTAGACTAGAAAAGCACTATGTAAAATGCAGTCCATTTACCATTTTGAGCTAAATGTTTATTTGCATATTTCATGGAACGGGAGGGCAGAGTAGAAATGCACTGCAAACATGAATATTAGTTGTTGCACTTAGTGTGAATGTTAACTTTTGTACCATTATTGAATAAGGATTTTTGAGACCCCATTGCAGTGAAATAATGGTATAGCCCTCAGGAATGAGGACGTTTTGTTTCTGTGTCAAGCTCATTAAATAGAAATGTTGGTATAATAAACTTTGATTACAGGTATATATTTTATTCTTTTCATTAAGTTAGCTGCTATAATTGTTTAATTGAGTGGTTGGGTTACAGTACCCCACTGGTGGAAGTGCACAGTCACAATCTGGCCCTCGGGTAGTGAGGATAAAATTTCTGTGGCCCTCTCTATCACCAAAGTTGCCCATCCCTGTATTATATCATGTTTTAGGTGTTTTCCATGAATGAAAAACCTAGTCTATAAATTCATAGGTTTTCCAGAATGCATGGGAAACTCAATTCCTGCTTTAAACTGCATTTATGGGGGGGGGGGGGGGTGTAATTTTTTTTTCTTTCGTAATGCCCTGCATCTCACTCGCACCTAAAAAAAAAAAACACCTTCTGCTTGTTGTTTAGCAGAGCCACTGAAGCAATTTGAGGCTTGCATGCCTTGCTAAGGGCAGCACGGTGGCGCAGTGGTTAGCGTGGTCGCCTCACAGCGAGAAGGTCCTGGGTACGAGCCCCGGGTTAGTCAAACCTTGGGGGTCATCCCGGGTCGTCCTCTGTGTGGAGTTTGCGTGTTCTCCCGGTGTCTGCGTGCGTTTCCGCCGAGTGCTCCAGTTTCTTCGCACAGTCCAAAGACACGTAGGTCAGGTGAATCGGCCATACTACATTGTCCCTAGGTGTGTGTGTGTGTGTGTGGGGTGGGGGGCCCTGTGATGGCCTGGTGGCCTGTCCAGGGTGTCTCCCCGCCTGCTGCCCAATGACTGCTGGGAAAGGCCCCAGCATCCAACGACCCTGTGTAGGACACGCGGTTTGGATAATGGATGGATGGATGGATGCCTTGCTAAAAGGCATCTCAATACTGTGTGTGTGTGTGTGTGTGTGTGTGTGTGTGTGTGTGTGTGTGTGTGTGTGTGTGTGTGTGTGTGTGTGTGTGTGTTCAAGCTCCACCGGCCTGAAAGTTACTGCGCTACCGTTGTGATTGTACTGGAGTGAAACTGACAAGAACCTCCTTGTGATTTTTAGTGATTTGTCTGTGCTTGGTGAAGAAAGCCTTTTAAAGCTCGGCTCTTAGCCTGTCGCAGGCTGTCATACAGCCCCGCCAAGCAGTGAAAATGATGTTTCCAAAAGGTGAAGGGAGCTTTGATGGCTTGTATTGGAAAACAAATGTAAACAATACATCAGCAGGAACAACGCTGAAAATTGACTATACGAAGGCTTTTGGGGGGTAAGAAAAAAAAATACTCATATGTTGTTTACTTGGTTGAAACATAGAATGAAAAGCCGAGATATGCCGCCAGAAAACTCTTGTGTTTCAAGTTGTGTTGTGTGCAACAATTACATACAACACACCACGAGCACTGAAATACTTACAGATGCTCCTAACAATCAAATCTAAGACAAGAAGTAGATAAAAATGTACGCTAAAACATAAAAAAAAATCCTTTGTAAAGCTGAAATCAGAATCAGAATACTTTATTCATCCCCGAGGGGAAATTGAGTAAATATACATTTTATATATATATACAGTGGTGTGAAAAAGTGTTTGCCCCCTTCCTGATTTCTTATTTTTTTGCATGTTTGTCACACTTAAATGTTTCAGATCATCAAACAAATTTAAATATTAGACAAAGATAACACAAGTAAACACAAAATGCAGTTTTTAAATGAAGGTTTTTATTATTAAGGGGAAAAAAATCCAAAGCTGCATGGCCCTGTGTGAAAAAGTGATCGCCCCCTAAACCTAATAACTGGTCGGGCCACCCTTAGCAGCAACAACTGCAATCAAGTGTTTGCGATAACTGGCAATGAGACTTTTACAGTGCTGTGGAGGAATTTTGGCCCACTCATCTTTGCAGAATTGTTGTAATTCAGCCACATTGGAGGGTTTTCGAGCATGAACCGCCTTTTTAAGGTCATGCCACAGCATCTCAATCGGATTCAGGTCAGGACTTTGACTAGGCCACTCCAAAGTCTTAATTTTGTTTTTCTTAAGCCATTCAGAGGTGGACTTGCTGGTGTGTTTTGGATCATTGTCCTGCTGCAGAACCCAAGTGTGCTTCAGCTTAAGGTCACGAACAGATGGCCGGACATTCTCCTTCAGGATTTTTTGGTAGACAGCAGAATTCATGGTTCCATTTACCACAGCAAGTCTTCCAGGTCCTGAAGCAGCAAAACAGCCCCAGACCATCACACTACCACCACCATATTTTACTGTTGGTATGATGTTCCTTCTCTGAAATGTTGTGTTACTTTTACGCCAGATGTAATGGGACACACACCTTTCAAAAAGTTCAACTTTTGTCTCGTCAGTCCACAGAGTATTTTCCCAAAAGTCTTGGGGATCATCAAGATGTTTTCTGGCAAAACTGAGATGAGCCTTTATGTTTTTTTTGCTCAGCAGTGGTTTTTGTCTTGGAACTCTGCCATGCAGGCCATTTTTGCCCAGTCTCTTTCTTATGTATGGTGGAGTCATGGACACTGACCTTAACTAAGGCAAGTGAGGCCTGCAGTTCTTTGGATGTTGTTGTGGGGTCTTTTGTGACCTCTTGGATGAGTCGTCGCTGCGCTCTTGGGGTAAATTGGTCGGCCGGCCACTCCTGGGAAGGTTCACCACTGTTCCATGTTTTCGCCATTTGTGGATAATGGCTCTTACTGTGGTTCGCTGGAGTCCCAAAGCTTTAGAAATGGCTTTATAAACTTTTCCAGACTGATAGATTTCAATTACTTTGTTTCTCATTTGTTCCTGAATGTCTTTGGAGCGCAGCATGATGTCTAGCTTTTGAGGATCGTTTGGTCTACTTCACTTTGTCAGGCAGGTCCTATTTAAGTGATTTCTTGATTGAGAAGAGATGTGGCAGTAATCAGGCCTGGGTATGGCTAGAGAAATTGAACTCAGCTTTCCAAAGATGTGATAAACCACACTTAATTTATGTTTTAACAGGGGGGGGGGGGGGCAATCACTTTTTCACACAGGGCCATGTAGGTTTGGATTTTTCTTTTCCCTTAATAATAAAAACCTTCATGAAGAAACTGCATTTTGTGTTTACTTGTGTTATCTTTGTCTAACATTTAAATTTGCTTGATGATCTGAAACATTTAAGTGTGACAAACATGCAAAAAAAATAAGAAATCAGGAAGGGGGCAAACACTTTTTCACACCACTGTATATATCCATCCATCCATCCATCCATTATCCAAACCGCTTATCCTGCTCTCAGGGTTGTTGGGGATGCTGGAGCCTATCCCAGCAGTCATTGGGCAGGCGGGGAGACACCCTGGACAGGTGGACAGGCCATCACAGGGCCGACACATTCACACCTACCTAGGGACAATTTAGTGTGGTCTATTCATCTGACCTACATGTCTTTGGACTGTGGGAGGAAACCGGAGCACCCGGAGGAAACCCACGCAGACACGGGGAGGACATGCAAACTCCACACAGAGGACGACCCGGGATGACCCCCAAGGTTGGACTACCCTGGGGGTATCTACTCATATATTTTCGGAATGTGTGTGTGTGTGGTGTTAGTGTGTGTGTGTGTTAGTTAGTGTAGATAGCGGGACCGAAAACTAAAGCACTTATGATCCTAATTCTTTTTGGAGGTGGTAGGTATTGTCTCAGAGAGTAAGGGAAAAATCCCAGAAAATTATAATTATGCATAATTATGCATACATCTGCAAAATATGCATTTTTCCAAAAATGGCTAAAAACCACTTTTCTCGGCATTTCAGATGATTCTGAGCATTTGGGGGGAGGGAGTTGGAGTGGGGGGGGTTTAGGGGCAGGGGGAAGGCGGTTAGCTGGCAGGATGAAGAGGAGGGAGATTTAGACGGGTGGATAACCAAACCTCTACATTGTAGCGGGGTTCTTCTAGTATATATATAAAATCCAGTGAGTCAAGTAAATTCTTTATATATATATATATATATTGTTACGGCCACGGGTGTGTCCGTATAGTTTTGTGTTGCCTCCTGTATCACTCTGACTCTACATTCAGGTATCCGCCAGGTGCTCCTCATCACCTAATCAACCGGTCAACGAATCATCCAATTTTCATCAGCTGTGCAGTCTCCCATTTAAACCCCCACTTGTCTTCAGTTCACCGGCCAGCTAGTTTAGTTTGTGTGATATACTTTTCGTTTGTAACGTTTGGCCCGGTTTTGGTTTAGTTTGCATTGTGACTATTTTGAGTTATGTTTAGTTGTTTAGCTCTTTTGGGCGAGGGGATCAAGGTAAGATGCCCATGGGCAAACACCCCATCACGTAGCTTACCTCTGTTAGACACACTAGGTTAGCAGCGGTTGCCACCTTTTTGTCTTTAGGTTTGGTGCTTTTCAGCACTGTCAAGGGTGGGTTACTTTTGTTAATAGTTTGTTTTGGCAACCGTTCGGTTCCCTTGTCCTGTCATTGTTAATAAATATATTTATTATATCTATACGTTTATGTCTCACTGTGTTGCACCCTCACCTCACTGTTACTCAGTACACTAATAGTTGCACCCTCTCCAGACCGAGGGTCGTAACATATATATATATATATATATATATATATATATATATATATATATATACACTGTGGAGTTAGAAAACAACGAGACAGGAGACGTGAGAATAGACGTAGTCGAGGTAGTTTACTTGCTCCAACTTAACATGTCATACATTTGACAACGACACTGAACTCAACTCTCAACCGGAAGCGCAAGTGCATATCTGACCCCTCGCCTCTTCCCTTAAAGGTACACCGTCCTCTTAGGTGAATGTCTCTCGTTATATAGATGTGGGTCACCACAACACACACATATACAGGGACGGCTGGTATAAATGTGCTAACAGGGCTCTAAGCCCTCCCTATCTTTTACAATAAAGATGAGAAAATTATTGTTAAAAAAAAAACCTTAGAAGATATTATTTTAAAATTTGGTGGAAGCGAAGAGCAGCAACAGCACCACACAGTAACAAGAAAAACACGAAATACGTCTAAATGGGCTATTTTTTACAGCCCATACACTATTGCATCAGCTTCCATTCATCTTCGTGTTACATGAGTGACAGGCGTCTTGGCACGTTCCTTGGTTAGCTGATCATTTGGGCTAAATTCAATCAGCCCATAGGCCGCTGACTTGACCAATGAGAGCACAGACAGTACATACACGGAAGTGCTGCTTGTGTGAGAGTGGGAAGAGGGAGAAAAGCGGGCGACTGTGGCAATGGCTGCCGCGGGCGTTAGCATGAGCCAGGTGGATTATTTCTCATCCATTTTCTTCTTTGTCTTTGGAGGAAAAATGGAAGTGAACAGACCGGGGACACGTCGTCCAAACGATGTTCAAATAACGCAAAACGACAACATTGTAAGTTTTGTGTCGCTTGGTTTCAACGAAGGGACTGGCTAACGGCAAGTGTAGCTAAGAATTCACTTTTCTGTTGCCCACGCCAGCTTTTTGGGGGACACGCGGCTTGGACCCCAACAAGGAATTGTGGATTTGAAATGTTTATCCGGCAACGTTAGGAAACATGAATGCAGCACAAGTCGCATTGGGAACAGCGTAAAGCGACCAGTGCTGGGTAAGGTTAACGTGGCCTGTCAACGTGATGAGGGCCACCGCGTTTCTATACAGACACACAACGAGCTGGTAAAGAAAAACGGGCTCATTATCACGGATCGTGGACTGTATTCATTATTGTAGGTCTGGCGGCCTGTCCAGGGTGTCTCCCCGCCTGCCGCCTAATGGCTGCTGGGATAGGCTCCAGCATCCCCCCGACCCCGAGCGGTTTGGATAATGGATGGATGGATGGACGTGAGCTAGCTCTGCGGGGGTTCCGACGAATCTCCGACTTCCCTCCAGCGGCAGCGGGGCGTGTTTCTTGACCCAGTTGACCAGTTCTCTTTTTGGGATAGCCGGTTAGCCGATCATTTGTCAAACACACGGGTTGCCAAGTACACGTCTAAGACGAGCCAAAACGGGTTGCTTGATTGTATGTTAGCTGTTTATGGACAAAAATTGGCTGATCGCAGCCACCATTTGTGGCTGTGCAAGCTGATGGGATAACCGACGTGGCATGCAAGGGCCTGGGTCTACTCCGGACGCGTCCGCGGACAGCTGCGGACTCCGCGAACGCGTAGCAGTTATGTGTTTCGCACATGCGCAGTAGATCGGCGTTACGTATTTCCGGGCAAAATGGCGACATACATGCAAGAAGAGCTGCTTTGCCAGAGCGTGATTGTACTCGGGGAACAATCTTCAGAGCACTTTTTGTGAAACATTGAAATGAACACAAATAGCCATCACAACCCCCATGATATCTGCAGAGTCAGAGAGGTGTTTCAGTCCACTTGAGAGACTCAAATCACTCTTCCGAAGTACTATGGGACAGGATAGGCTGAACGCCATGGCTATGCTGTCTACTGAGCGGGACTTCAGTGACGTGGTGATTAACCTGTTTGCATCCCAGAAAGGTCGTCGATGTGAGCTTCTCTTGAAATAAGGTAGGCCCAAGCCTGTAGACCTCTTAAAATACCACCAGACACGTTTAGCTTTCCTGTCTACATATTGCTCGTCTCTATTCTTTAATGACCGTTATTTTTGCTGTGCTTACCACCTTGTTTTATTCAGGACATGTTTGACACAATGTGTTGCAAAACAGTTGTGATAAAAACAGTTGCAGTATTTACTGGCAGTCGTTTCAGCTGGGACACGTTTTGTTGTGCATCCTTAGGTGGTGAGGCCTTTTCTGACACGGTAGGCTACATGATTCTGCATTCTGTTCTATCATGTAGCATATAATTTCATCATTCCTGCATATGTTCTTGTTAAAAATGGCATGTGCTATTGTGTACACAGGGGAAAAAAATAGTCAAATGGTATGTGTGTGTGTGTGTGTGTGTGTGTGTGTGTGTGTGTGTGTGTGTGTGTGTGTGTGTGTGTTTGGCATCAGGTCAATCTTATACTTCTCTATAGTGTTGTTGTAGAGCACTTACTATAACAAGGTATATAGTGTCGTTGCTCTAACTTGGTATCTTAGATGTTATGTTGCTGATGCTGCAGTGTTAACTATAGATGGGTATACTATATTTGTTAGCCCACCCACCCAATATCACCACCAGCTGTATATATACACTACCGTTCAAAAGTTTGGGATCACATTGAAATGTCCATATTTTTGAAGGAAAAGCACTGTACTTTTCAATGAAGATAACTTTAAACTAGTCTTAACTTTAAAGAAATACACTCAATACATTGCTAATGTGGTAAATGACTATTCTAGCTGCAAATGTCTGGTTTTTGGTGCAATATCTACATAGGTGTATAGAGGCCCATTTCAAGCAACTATCACTCCAGTGTTCTAATGGTACAATGTGTTTGCTCATTGGCTCAGAAGGCTAATTGATGATTAGAAAACCCTTGTGCAATCATGTTCACACATCTGAAAACAGTTTAGCTCGTTACAGAAGCTACAAAACTGACCTTCCTTTGAGCAGATTGAGTTTCTGGAGCATCACATTTGTGGGGTCAATTAAACGCTCAAAATGGCCAGAAAAAGAGAACTTTCATCTGAAACTCGACAGTCTATTCTTGTTCTTAGAAATGAAGGCTATTCCATGCGAGAAATTGCTAAGAAATTGAAGATTTCCTACACCGGTGTGTACTACTCCCTTCAGAGGACAGCACAAACAGGCTCTAACCAGAGTAGAAAAAGAAGTGGGAGGCCACGTTGCACAACTGAGCAAGAAGATAAGTACATTAGAGTCTCTAGTTTGAGAAACAGACGCCTCACAGGTCCCCAACTGGCATCTTCATTAAATAGTACCCGCAAAACACCAGTGTCAACATCTACAGTGAAGAGGCGGCTGCGGGATTCTGGGCTTCAGGGCAGAGTGGCAAAGAAAAAGCCATATCTGAGACTGACCAATAAAAGAAAAAGATTAAGATGGGCAAAAGAACACAGACAATAGACAGAGGAAGACTGGAAAAAAGTGTTGTGGACGGATGAATCCAAGTTTGAGGTGTTTGGATCACAAAGAAGAACGTTTGTGAGACGCAGAACAAATGAAAAGATGCTGGAAGAATGCCTGACGCCATCTGTTAAGCATGGTGGAGGTAATGTGATGGTCTGGGGTTGCTTTTGGTGCTGGTAAGGTGGGAGATTTGTACAGGGTAAAAGGGATTCTGAATAAGGAAGGCTATCACTCCATTTTGCAACGCCATGCCATACCCAGTGGACAGCGCTTGATTGGAGCCAATTTCATCCTACAACAGGACAATGACCCTAAACACACCTCCAAATTGTGCGAGAACTATTTAGAGCAGAAGCAGGCAGCTGGTATTCTATCGGTAATGGAGTGGCCAGCGCAGTCACCAGATCTGAACCCCATTGAGCTGTTGTGGGAGCAGCTTGACCGTATGGTACGCAAGAAGTGCCCATCCAACCAATCCAACTTGTGGGAGCTGCTTCTGGAAGCGTGGGGTGCAATTTCTCCAGATTACCTCAACAAATTAACAGCTAGAATGCCAAAGGTCTGCAATGCTGTAATTGCTGCAAATGGAGGATTCTTTGACGAAAGCAAAGTTTGATGTAAAAAAAATCTTATTTCAAATACAAATCATTATTTCTAACCTTGTCAATGTCTTGACTCTATTTTCTATTCATTTCACAACATATGGTGGTGAATAAGTGTGACTTTTCATGGAAAACACAAAATTGTTTGGGTGATCCCAAACTTTTGAACGGTAGTGTATATATATGTGTGTGTGTGTGTGTGTGTGTGTGTGTGTGTGTGTGTGTGTGTATAACTGTTTAAAGAAACACTCAATAGTAGGGAAAGTGCTCAACAAATAAGGAGCAAAATAATCCAGTGAATCAAGTAAATTTACTTGGCTCTCTGGTGCAGGGTTGTTCCTGTTGTAGTTTGGTTTTTGGAGCTGAGGAATAAAGTTCAAACTTGCCTTCATCTCCTGTGTTTTTCCTCATCCTGCCACATTGGTCGGGGTGATCCAGTGCCTCCCCAGGAGACTGCTGGCTGGAGAGATGCAGTTGGCAAATGCATGCAGTACGAGGGTGGGTGTTTGAACTAAAATAGGGATCGATTGGCCACTAAATTGGGGGGGGTCTATATCGAAAATACAATATATAACATTAAAAATAAATGCAAAATGTAAATATATTTTTGGGCAACAAACTATGTATTCTTTTTTAATGTTTCAGTGCATTCTGCAATAATGTGCATTACAGTAGGAACATTAATCAGGATCCACTCTAAACAAGTGTGACTCTCTGTCCTTGGAGAAACGTGATCAAAAGTGATGAAATTGACATTATGAGACATGACTTGGGTACCTACCTACCTGAGCACCACCAGGGAATCTGAATGCCTGAAGGATTTGGGTTTTGCAAGTCCTGTGTCAATGGGGAGAGAATACTGTACGGGTCATAATATGATGACATCCACATGAAAGACCCTCCTGCCAACCGCTTTCATTAAAAGGTCTTGGATGAGTTTGTCTTAAGTCCACAATATTCAGGATGGGTTAACAGCAGAGTCAGAGGAGCTCTGGTAAAGGTTTATTCTCTGCTAAAATCTGATTGGTAAGGATAAATAAAAGGCAAAAATACACAGGATAATGTCTAGGAAATATGAACATCATCCCTGGGGGCTGTTCTATATATCTGTACGCGCCCCCCCCTTTTTTTTTTTCTCCCCAGTTGTATCCGGCCAATTACCCCACTCCGCTGAGCCGTCCCGGTCGCTACTCAACCCCCTCTGCCGATCTCGGGAGGGCTGCAGACTACCACATGCCTCCTCCGATACATGTGGAGTCACCAGGCACTTCTTTTCACCTGATAGTGAGGAGTTTCACCAGGGGGATGTAGTGCGTGGGAGGATCACACTACCCCCCCCCCCAAACTTGCGCCCCGACTGACCAGAGTGCAGTGACCAGGACACACACCCACATCTGGCTTCCCACCCGCAGACACGGCCAATTGTGTCTGTAGGGACACCCGACCAAGCCGGAGGTAACACAGGCATTCGAACCTACGAGCCCCGTGTTGATAGGCAATGAAATAGACCGCTACGCTACCCGAATGCCCCTTTTCTGTACATGGTTTTTAACTACAATGAAAAGTGGAGTCACTAAGACAGATAATGTTAACTAGAACCAAGGTTTACATAACTGCTGGAAATTGTTTCAGCTTGTTCGAAAGGGGGAAAAGCAATGGGTTTGTTCAACTGAAAACCTCAAGCACTCATGTGCCATCTCAGCAAACAAAAAATAAAGCTAAAGATGCATGATCTCAGCTAAAAATTACACAATTACACTATGATTCTTATGAACTCTGGGAGGACCCAAACACAGGCTACACAGACAGGATGATATGGTAAAACTTGGTATAATGAACAGAGGCAGGCAGAGGTCGGAACACCAGGGAATTGGTATAATATGCCATCAAACAGACAGGGAGCAGGCATGCGAATAAACAGTTTCAGAATTCAGTTCAGGGAAGTCACTGGGAAGTGAGTCCAAAACAGGCAACCGATCAGGCAGGAGGCAGGCAGCAAACAGACCGTCCAAAATACAGGTAGCAAAACACAAGCAGGTCAGACAAAAAGGTCACAAGAAGAAAAACACTGGGCTACTAGGTGGCGAAACACACTAGACAATCCAGCAAGGACACAGGGAAACCAGGGGAGTATAAATGCTGAGGAGCTAATCAGGGAATGGGGGAACAGGCATTGAAAACACAGGGTTCACTGGTGGAAGAGGCAGGGGCAGAAACTGGAACAAGACAGGTAAGAATTTTAAAATAAAACAGGAAGGCAACAAAATGGAAAAACCAGGTAACATGAGTGACTGAACTAAGAACAGACACAGTCATAACAGCAATTATACAACCGAGGAGGTAAAAATAGGATTTTATGACCTAATTTTACAATTTTCCATGACACAATAATAGTTCTAGGACAATTGGTCATTTGTATCATTTTCCAGATATTTTCTTTGACTGGAAAACTAGTACATAAATTTCCAGGTAATGCTAATAATACATTTTATTTGTGGGCGCCTTTCAGAGCACTCAAGGACACCTTACAGATCACAGTAAAAAAGAAGCAGCACTGTATCAGACAGCATAAAATCAAAACAAAGCAGGGTAGACAATAAAAAGTTAATACAACAGATAAGTATAACATCATCATTGCACAAAACTCAATGAAGCGTGGATCAGACTGAATATGCCAGTTTGAAAAGGTACGTTTTGAGATGGGATTTGACGGTTGAAAGAGTCAGTGTTGTGAATTTCTTGTGAGAGAGAGTTCCATAGGCAGGGGGCAGAATGACTGAAAGGCTCTAGACCCCATGGTAGTCAAGCGGGACGATGGAGTAGTGAGTTGGAGAGCAGAAGAGGATATGAGAGTGCGGGAGGGCGTGTGGGTATGAAGGAGTTCAGAAAGATATTAAGGAGCTAGGTTATTAAGGGCCTTAAAGGTGAGGAGCAGGATCTTGAAGTCAATATATATATATGTGCATGCATGTACATATATATAGAAGTAGCGTACCAGTAGCAAGCATTGGCTTATTAGAATATATGTAGTTATTGTCATCATTTATCTTTCATCAAGATGGTAAATGGCTTGCAATATTGGTAGATTCTTAATTCTTTTATTCTTATCCTTTCTAGTCATAGCTCTCTTATGCTAATCAATTATAATTCAAACCCAGTAGTGTACTGTGACGTTTCAGTCAGGGCCTTCAGTAACGAACTGCGACCCCCCCCCCCCCCCCACACACACACACACACACACATTTCTCATATGAGTGCCGATACTGCCAACACAGCCATATACAAATTACACTATATGCATTACTGTATCAACACCAACAAGACAGCTGATCTTCAACAACCACAACGCACACCACTGTGCACTATAGCAGCTATTGCAGTGTCACCATCAGATCTTCCTTTATGTCACTCAACAACCAGATTGCATACGCACACCACATGGCACAAAAAATAATAACTAGGAGACTGCAGTCAGGCCTTGTTCACACAGACAAAGGTAATTTTGAAGATGTAGCTTTTTCTATGCGTTTTGGCCTTTCCACGTGCAAACTGTTCTAGGTCACCGAAAATGGACCTTTTGGAAAACTCCTTACAGGGTGTAATTTTTCAGAAACTCTGTTTTAGGTGCTGATGTGTAGATGGGGAAAACGAGTTTTTTTGGCTTGTTACATCAGAGAGTGTGCCGTTATCTCCTTTGTTTACATGAGGCGACATTTTGTGCAATGGCGGACATGGCCAAAAATAGTGCTGGTTCTAACAGGTCTTTTTAAATGTTTACACATAAATGTACAGTTACTCTTCTACTAGAGTGATGAATTGAGGCCTCAGCATGCACTACTGAGGTCACTGCTAGATAATCCAATAATCTCAAGACACAGACCCCATTGCCAATGTGGCTGATTTTGGACGAGACCAGGTCAGACCTCTAGTTGGTGGGACAATTTTGAAAATGAAGTGGTTGTTGATGAAGAATGGCGAGAAACCTTTCATTTGTCAAGGACTTCTCTTTTGTCTTTGCATTAGCTTCTTTACCAAACACTGAAGGGCAGATAAATGTAATGAGATCGCCTGTCAGTGTTGTGAAAAATGTTAGGTGCGCTCTCTACTATTTAGCAGAAGAGGGGAGATTATGCAAGCTAGCAAACGCCTTTGGATTGTCAAGACAGGTTGTTTTGAAAATAGTAAGGCTAGTATGTGAGGTAAGGTAGTAGGTAGTTAATAAAAAAATAGGCAGCACGGTGGCTCAGGTCGCCTCACAGCAAGAAGGTCCTGCGTGTGAACCCTGAGGTTGTCCAGCCTTGGGGGTCATCCCAGGTCATCCTCAATGTGGAGTTTGCATGTTCTCCCTGTGTTTGCCGTGGGGTTTTTTCCGGGTGCTCCAGTTTCCCCCACCGTCAAAAAGACATGCATGTTAGGGTTAATACTCCTGTCTGTGCCCCTGACTGAAGCATGGAAAGACAAACTGGAGTTGATCCCCAGGCGCAGCACGGCGGCTGCCCACTGCTCCTAGCTACACAGCCAGGATGGGTTAAAAAGTACAGTTCACTTGGGCCCTATGTATATACAGTTTACCGATCAATAAGTCCAAAGTAGAGGAACTTGTAGCAGAGTTTCAACGAGTCCATGGCATCCCTCAGTGTATCGGGGCTGTGGATGGGACCCATGTAGAAATAAAGCAGCCATCTGCAAATTCTATTTGTTACTTGAACAGAAAGGGGAGGTTTTCTCTTAACATACAAGCAACCCGTGACTGCAAATTATACATTTATTGATTTCATAGTGAAATGGCCAGGCAGTTTCCATGACGCCCATATTTTCGCAAATTCCATGCTGAACACACATTTGAAAAATGGCACAACCCCCCCCCCTAAAAAAAAAACCAAAAACAAATTCTAGAACACGAGGAGGCCATTCCAGTCTTTCTTCTTGGGGACCCAGCATTCCCTTTGTTTCCCTACATACTGAAGGAGTATACAAATGGCTGAAGCACTTCATGAACAGTATTTTGGACTGTCCTTATGTCGAGCTAGTCGCTGAATACACTTTTGGCAGACTGAATGCACGGTTTGGAGCACTGAGAAGGACAATGGACATTAATCTAAACAAACTTCCCTTTGTTATCTATGCCTGTTTCGTGCTCCATAACTACTGTGAGGCCACCAAGGAGATGATGGATGAGAACAGAGTCATCGAGACAATTCAGCATGACAAGGACAACCAGCCAGCCACACATATTTCAGAGCGGACTGCATCACAGCAGATGGGAAGTGGATCAGGAAAGTCCTTACTGAATTTCTTGATCCATGCAGTAAAATGTTGTTCTTTACAGGCAATCAATGTTAATGCAATTTTCTTTAAAATGAAAATGATGTATGCTGTATGTGGTTGTTATTTCCTCTAAGTGGTGTTAAAGTTAGTTTACAGCACCCATAGTTCACAGCACTGTGTCTTAAGTTAATCACTCAGATACCTGTACAATTTTCAAACTTTGTATAGAATACATTTTTCAAATTTTTATACTACACTGCTCTTATACTACGTTGCTAATTCTTTTGTCATAATAACTATTTATATAGCACTTTTCTAAAGCAATGTTAAAAAGTGCTTTACAAAGAAAAATACCATCTCATCTTCAGCCGCTTTTCCTGGGTCGGGTCGCAGTTGCAGCAAATCAAGTATGGCACTCCAGACGTCCCTCTCCTCAGCATCACCCTTCAGCTCCTCCTGGGAGATCCCAAGGTGTTCCCAGGCCAGTGTAGTCCCTCCAGCGAGTTCTGGGTCTACCCCGGGGTCTCCTCCCAGTTGGCCGTGCCCGGTAAACCTCCAAAGGAAGGCGCCCAGGAGGCATTCTAATCAGATGCCCAAACCATCTCAACTGGCTCCTTTCGATGCGAAGGAGAAGCGGCTCTACTCCAAGCTCCCTCCAGATGTCCGAGCTCCTCACCCTATCTCTAAGGCTGAGCCCGGACACCCTACGGAGGAATCTCACTTCAGCTGCTTGTGTCCGCAATCTCACCCTTTCGGTCACTACCCAAAGCTCAAGACCATAGGTGAGGGTTGGAACGAAGATTGACTGGTAAATTGAGAGCTTTGCCTTCCGACTCAGCTCCTTCTTCGCCACAATGGTCCGGTACAACGTCCACATTACTGCTGATGTTGCACCCATCTGCCTGTCAGTCTCCCGCTCCATCCTACCCTCACTCGTGAACAAGACCCCAAGATACTTGAACTCCTTCATTTGAGGCAACAGCTCATCCCCAACCCGGAGGGAGCAATCCACCATTTTCCGGTAGAGAACCATGGCCTCAGACTTGAAGGTGCTGACTCTCATCCCAGCCATTTCACACTCAGCTGCAAACCGCCCCAGTGTGTGCCAGAGACCGCGTTCTGATGAAGCCAACAAAACCACATTGTCTGCAAAGAGCAGAGATGCAATTCTGAGGTTCCCAAAACGGACACACGCTCCTCATCTTGGCTGCGCCTTGAGATCCTCTCCATGAATATCACAAACAGAATCGGAGACAAGGGACAACCTTGGCAGAGTCTGACACCCACCAAAAACGTGTTTGACTTTGTGGCACAAAGGCACAAAGTCAGAAAAAAACCAAACAAGGCAACAATAAGAAGACCAAGCAAGAGTAAAAATAAAAACAGTACAAATAAATAAAAACAAGCATCAAACATTTGTAAAAGCTTTCACAAAAAGAAAAGATTTAAGACAAGATTTAAAAGAAGCTAGAGACTTGATTTGTCTTAGGTCAATAGGAAGTGAGTTCCATTGTGTGGGGGCTCCAACAGCAAAAGCGGGATCACCCTTTGTAACAACCAAGACCTAGGAATAACCAGCAGGGCTCCATCTGTGGATCTTAAAAGGTGTATATCTGGTCAATAAATCAGAAATGTATGTAGGAGCAAGACAATTTAAGCCCTTAAAAGTGAGCAATAAAATTTTAAAATCATTTTGAAATATAACGGAGCCAGTGTATGGAGGCAAGCACAGGAGTTATATAGTCATGACTCATTGTCCCAGTAATGAGCTGAGCAGCAGCATTTTGTACCAACTGCAGATGTTGGAGGGAGCCCTTGCTGATACCTGAGTAAAGTGCTTTACAACACTCAAGCCAAGAATAGAAAAAAGGCATGTACAACTTTTTGCAGATCGGCAATTGATAAAAATGACTTTATTTTGGAGATTACCTTGAGCTGGAGAAAGCATGACTGAACAATGTTTGATTTGATTATCAAATCCCGAAGTTAGCATCAGATGTTACCCCAAGATTCCTAGCAGCTTGCTCAAGACTACCTGACACACCACCAAGATTAGTACCAAAACGGCTGATGGAGTTTGGGAGACTGAACAGAATGACCTCAGACTTATCATTATTAAATTTAAGAAACATTTTTGGACATCCAGGATTTAATGTCAGAGATGAAGTTGTGAGATTTGCTAGGGTGCTAGGATCTGTGGGTCAGCATAAAAATGGTAGAGCGTATAGTGATTTTGAATGACCTGGCCAAGGGGCAGCATGTATATAGAAAAAAGAAGGGGGCAAGAACTGAGCCTTGAGGGACACCACAACTCAACTGAGCCATCGAGGAAGTAGCGATACCTAGAACAATACAAAAAGGTGCTATTAGTGAGGTAAGAGTGTAATAAAGTAAGAATTGAGCCCTTGATGCAAGCCCAAGTCTCTAAGCGATGACAAGAGGATGCTGTGTTTGACTGGGTCAAAGGCAACACTTAAGTCTAAAAGAACTAAAATTGAGCAGTCACCTCTGTCTGCAGTCAGCAGTAGGTCATTAGTGACCTTAACTACAGCTGTCTCAGTACTATAAAGTGCTCTAAAACTAGACTGGAAACTGTTAGAACCACTATTAGTGTTCATAAAAGAAATCAATTGAGATTAAATTACACTCTCCAGAACCTTGGATGAAAAAGACAATTTGGAGATTGGTCTGTAGTTACTTAAGGACAGGGGATCTAAATTAGGTTTCTTCAGCAATGGGTGAACAATGCCATGCTTAAAACTTGAAAAGAACTAGAGGCTAGAGAATTATTAAGAATTTGCAGAATAACAGGGTTAACAGTTGAAAATACCTCCTTCTCCTTGAGCAGCTTAGTGGGAATGATGTCTAAGATGCAGGAGGAGGAGTTCATATATTGGAGACTGTACTCTCTAACAATGAAATTGTAATTGGTTGAAACTGGGTAAAAGAGGTGGAATTAACATGGGGAAGGGAACAAATGCAAGAGCCAACCTGGATTTGGGACCTTATGTTCTCCACCTTATTTACAAAATGAGTGAGAAATCTTTTGGACAACTCAAAAGAAGTGGAGGGACCATTAATAACAGAATCAGTTACCCTAGAGAGAACTTTAAGATTGTGGTTATTTCTTGATATCAGATCAGAGAACGCTGACCTCACATCCTTAACTGCCTTCTAATTTCCCTGCAAGCGACAATAAAGATACTTCGAAGTAATTTCCCTGCAAGGGACAATAAAGATACTTTGAATTTTTTCTGGTAAATTAACATTTGGTTTTTAAGGGTGTTATGTGCTAATTTGGACTTGTTGACCTTCCATTGTCGTTCTGCTTTTCCTACAGAGTCTTCTAAGGACATGAGTCTGTTCATTCAGCCAGGGGAGGATATTTGATTTTTGTTTCCTAGTTTTAAACGGTGCACTTTGGTCAAGGATGGCTAGGCACTGATCATTGAATGAATTCAACAGTGCATCTGGCTTGAGGGTTGATGGAGGGATTTAAGGATGATGAATTAAAAGCATCACAGAATTTAACTGCAGAGCCAGCATTGAGAATGTGAGAGCATATTTTAGGATAGTGACTAGGAATAACAAGCTATAGTGGAACTTTGAAAATGACAGCTTTATGGTCAGTTACAAGCATATCCACCAAATTAAGACACTTGAGAGAGAAACAGGATGAGAGTATAAGGTCTAAGATATGACCTTTGGAATGTGTAATCCCTTTAATAGATTGGATGAGGTTAAACGAGTCTATAAGATCTAAAAAATGTGAAGTCGGGGAATGGGAAGGACAACACACATGAATATTAAAATCGCCAAAAATAAACACCCTGTCATATTTTGACATGACAATAGATATAAGGTCAGAAAACTCAGAAAGAAAGCTACCTGAATTAGGGGGCCTATAAATTAAGATGCAGAGTAAAGGGGGAGGGCCAGTGATTAAAAAACATAAAACCTCAAAGGAGATAATATTACCAAAAGTAACAGGATGGCACTTAAGACCTAACTTATAAAAAAAAAACAGCTAGGTTGCTCGCCCCTCTACCAGAGGGCCTGGGAATATGAAAATATTCAAAATCAGGCGCCTAGCCTCAATCAGGGGAACAGTGTCCCCTGGAGACAGCCATGTCATAGTAATCATAAAAAGTCCAGATTTTCATATATATATATATATATATATATATATATATATATATATATAATACAGATACAGGAAAAAAGTTTAATACAAGAAAAAAAGTTTTTACAGATACAGGAAAAAAAGTTTAATTCAAGAAAAAAAAAGGTGGTTTTTCCTGTATCTGTATTGATATTCCACTCCTCATTAGTTGAGAGCTTCTAACAACACCATTGACGGTTTCGGAAGAAAACGATATATATATATATATATGTATATATAAAATCCAGTGAGTCAAGTAAATTCTTTGAGACAGTACAAGCCTGTTTCATGCCATAAGCTTGACTCACTGGATTATTTTGCTCCTTATTTGTTGACCACTTTCCCTACCATTGAGCGAGTGTTTCTTTAAACAAAGTTTAAAGTGCATCCGGAAAGTATTCACACCCCTTCACTTTCCCCACATTTTGTTATGTTACAGCCTTATTCCAAAATGGATTAAAAAAGGTTTTGTAGAAATGTTTGCAAATTTATTAAAAATAAAAAACTGAAATATTGCATGTACATAAGTATTCACACCCTTTACTCAGTACTTGGTTGAGGCACCCTTGGCAGCGATTACAGCCTCAAGTCTGTTTGGGTATGAAGCTACAAGCTTGGCACACCTATATTTGGGGTATTTCTCCAATTCTTCTCTGCAGATCCTCTTGAGCTCTAAGTTTAGATGGAGAGCGTCGCTGCACAGCTGTTTTCAGGTCTTTCCAGAGATGTTCAATGGGGTTCAAGTCTGGGCTCTGGCTGGGCCACTCAAGGACATTCACAGACTTGTCCCGAAGCCACTCCTTCGATGTCTTGGCTGTGTGCTTAGGGTCGTTGTCGTGTTGAAAGGTAAACCTTCGCCCCAGTCTGAGGTCCTGATCGCTCTGGAGCAGGTTTTCATCAAGGATCTCTCTGTACTTTGCTCCCTTCATCTTTCCCTCGATCCTGACTAGTCTCCCAGCTCCTGCCGCTGAAAAACATCCCCACAGCATGATGCTGCCACCACCATGCTTCACTGTAGGGATGGTATTAGCAAGGTGATGAGAGGTGCCTGGTTTCCTCCAGACATGACGTTTGGCATTCAGGCCAAAGAGTTCAATCTTGGTTTCATCAGACCAGAGAATCTTATTTCTAATGGTCTGAGAGTCCTTCAGGTGCTTTCTGGCAAACTCCAAGCGGGCTGTCATGTGCCTTTTACTGAGCAGAGGCTTCCGTCTGGCCACTCTACCATAAAGGCCTGATTGGTGGAGTGCTGCAGAGGTGTTTGTCCTTCTGGAAGGTTCTCCCATCTCCACAGAGGAATGCTGGAGCTCTGTCAGCGTGACCATCGGGTTCTTGGTCACCTCCCCGACCAAGGGCCTTCTCCCCCGATTGCTCAGTTTGGCTGGGCAGCCAGCTCTAGGAAGAGTCCTGGTGGATCCAAACTTCTTCCATTTACTGTGCTCTTCGGGACCTTCAAAGCTGTAGAAATTTTTTTGTACCCTTCCCCAGATCTGTGCCTCAATACAATCCTGTTTCGGAGGTCCACAGACAATACCTTTGACTTCATGGCTTGGTTTCTGCTCTGACATGCACTGTCAACAGTGGGACCTTATATAGACAGGTGTGTGCCTTTCCAAATCATGTCCAATCAATTGAATTTACTACAGGTGGACTCCAATCAAGATGTAGAAACATCTCAAGGATGATCAGTGGAAACAGGATGAACCTGAGCTCAATTTTGAGTGTCATAGCAAAGGGTGTGAATACTTATGTACATGCAATATTTCAGTTTTTTATTTGTAATAAATTTGCAAAAATTTCTACAAAACCTTTTTCACTTTGTCATTATGGGGTATTGTGTGTAGATTGATAAGGAAAAAAAAGGAATTTAATCCATTTGGAATAAGGTTGTAACATAACAAAATGTGGGGGAAGTGAAGGGGTGTGAATACTTTCCGAATGCACTGTATATATATATATGTATGTATTAAAATCTTTTTTCCTGTGTCCGTGTTGATATTCCGCTCCTCATTAGTTGAGCACTCACAACACCATTGACGGTTTCAGAAAAAAAACCACTATATATATACTGAAAGTCAACACTGTACTTTAGTGTACTTCATTTTCCTCTGTGACTTCAGGGGTTGTATCATTTCTAAGCAGCCAAAGTTGAAGCGTCTGAGAGCTCACCAATACTCTCTTCTGTGGTGCTCCAAATATGTCACAGCCAAATGTAAGGGAAGCCTCATCTCATCCATCTCCCACACATCAGTCAGCCAAACCCCAGGGACACTTTGTACATTTGTGGAGTTTGTGAGATTCAAATAGAGGTTTGCACCATCGGAATACATTCAGTTCTGTTCAGAAAACTTTATTGATCCCAAGATGGGCAATTCATTTGCAGCTTACCCAGTCCATACACACAACTCAAAAAACTCACAGGCAAGATAGTTTATTTATATCAGAGGCAACAGATCAACAGCATATACAGCATTAGTCAATACAAGGAAACAGTAAACAGCAGTAAATAGAATAAATTGGTTATAGTTCATACAAATAAGCAAGTTTAAAACAATATAACATCCATACATCCATCCGTTACCCAAATCGCTTATCCTGGTCTCAGGGTCGTCGCAGGGATGCTCATTTCCCTTATTTCATTCATTTTTAACATGTGCCTGCACATTGTTGTTAATGACAATAAATTGAATTGAATTGAATGCTGGAGTCTAGCCCAGCAGTCACTGGGCGGCAGGCAGGGAGACACCCTGGACAGGCCACCACACACATAAACACACATTCATGCCTAGGGACAGTTTAGTACGGCCGAGTCACCTGACCTACATGTCTTTGGATTGTGGGAGGAAACCGGAGCACCCGGAGGAAACCCCACACAGAGGAAGACCTTGGACGACCCCCAAGGTTGGACTACTCCGGGGCTCGAACCCAGGACCTTCTTGCTGTGAGGCGACCGTGCTAATCATTGCGCCACCAAAAGAATGTAACAGTCGTTCAAAATGACTACTATGGCGTTGAATAGCCTGGTAGCGAAAGTAATGAGGGACTTATTGTAGCAGTTTGTTCTTCCAAGGGGTACATTATAACGCCTGTCTGAGGTCACTGAGTGATAAATGATTGTCTCAAATGAAAGACAACCCTTCTTTTGTGAAATAAGATGGTAAAGAGTTGTGTGCAAGGGAGAGTCTGAAGAAACCTTAAGCCAGTGTGTGTGCTGTGACAATTGTGTGGCTCTGGAATAAAGCATTCAATGGAATCAGACCTGACAGGACTTGAATGTACCAATTCAAAAATAAGACCTTGAGTCTAGACTTCACTTTGCCACACAAATGCAGTGTGTGGTGAGCAACCCGACACAAAGCAATCACCGGGCAATTCTGTCAGCTGTCGGTGGCACAAAGGACCATATGAAAACAGCATGACTATTTTTCCCCCCACTATTTGCTTTTATGACTTCCAGCATAGTTTTACTCAGAGTGAAGATATTCCAGAATTTTAAATCTCTTCGAGGTTGGATGGAGAAATACATTCTGTAGCATTCTGTTGATAGCTAGGCAAGTAGGAATGCTACTGGCATTACAATTCTGTCGTTAGAAAAGAAACGGATGACGTAAGTGAACACTTAAAAGATGATTTTTCTATCTCCAAGAACCCCCCCCCCCTTTTTTTCTCCCCAATTGTACTTGGCTAACTACCCCATTTTCCGAGCTGTCCCGGTCACTGCCCCCCCCCCCCCTGCTGATCTGGGGAGGGATGCAGACTTCCATATACCTCCTCCGATACATGTGGAGTCGCCAGCGGCTTCTTTTCACCTGACAGTGAGGAGTTTCCCCAGGAGGATGTAGCGTGTGGGAGGACCATGCTATTCCCCCCAGTTCCCCCTCCCTCTGAACAGGTGCCTCAACTGACCAGAAGAGGCGCTAGTGCAGCGACCAGGACACATACCCACATACGGCTTCCCACCCGCAGACACGGCCAATTGTGTCTGTAGGGATGCCCGACCAAGCCGGAGGTAACACAGGGATTCGAACCAGCGAGCTCCATGTTGGTATATTGGGCTATACAAATAAAATTGACTTGACTTGGTAGACAAAGGAATAGACTGCCATGCCCCCCAGAAGCCCCTGAAAGAAGAAGAAGAAGAAGAAGAAGAAGAAGAAGAAGAACTCTGAAGGGGATGTGACCTACCCACTTTTTTCTACTTTGTAACCTTTTCGCAAAATAAATTCACTAAATAGGCCATCAGTAAAATTGAAATTTCATTTGTAGTTGGTGTTGGGGTTTACTGAATCGGTTGAAGTTTGGCACCATGTGCATCTTTTTTTGTGCGTGTGTGTGTGTGTGAGGTTTGAAGTTTGCTGTGCCCACGTGCTGTAAAAGAAGAAACAGTCATTATGTGAAGAAATCCTTGTGACATACATTTGAATCCCTCTCCTGCATTTTCACAAACGACAGACAGCGACAAGAGGTGAAAATTGCCGCACTATTTGCTAGACGCTCCAAATCTTAATGGTGATCGACAGCTATAAACACCTACATACATAAAGTGGAGTTCAAAGAGGTTCATTTGCATCCACAACAAGATGGTTTTTGACAATTTCCCAGCTGCTCACTGTGGGGAACTTTCTAGAGATAATGATCATCCCTGACAGATTCGGTACAATCAAACTTTTTTTTTTTTTTTTTTTATTCAGATGGCTTCTTTGCGCGCGCTCGGAGCTAACCAAGGACGTTTTCAAAGCGCGGAAGTGGGAACGCATGCGTCAGTAAGGGTCCGTCTCAGAGGAAACTTTTGTCCTACTGACAGCCAAGTACAGCAATGATAACACTGCGTCAATCCTAAAAAGTATCTGCCCGGAATGTCTGGATTTGCCACTAGTTACTTACTTTGGTTAAAAAAAAAAGAAAACTCGTCTGAGGAATTCAACTTTTCTAAATAGTGTCCTTCCTTTGGAATGAATTCAATGTCATTATTTTGCACGGACCAGTCCACAGAGATCGGACTGGGCATTTCAACAAAAGACTGCAGGATCTAAGATTTTAAGAGGTTTCCCAAAGTAAAAAGCAAGAAAACCAGGCATGGAGGCATTGAGTATCTGAAAGCTAGAGAGAGAGAGAGACAGGGCAAGGACACGGGGGGGGGGAAGAGAGAGAGAGAGAGAGAGAGAGAGAGAGAGAGAGAGAGAGAGAGAGAGAGAGAGAGAGAGAGGGCAAGGACACGGAGAGAGAGAGCGAGAGAGAGAGAGACATTGACAGATGGGGTGAGAGACACCAGTGATTCATAGCATGTCAAAGAGCCTTGTGATGGAGTGAGAAAAAAGAAAACCTCAGTTTCACCCTGAGAACAGTGCCATTGTTGTTCCCCTAATCATTACTCCACCACATTTGGTCTGCATGCTGATGTGACTGTGCTGCTTTTTGACCAAGTGCACCTACATCTCACTTTGTAAAAACACAGGGTGGCGGAGTTGAAATGTGCCGCATGCATGGGTTTCATGAACAGCAGCATGTCAAGCCCATACCGTTAATTCCAGGAGAAAAAAAATACACTTCTGCTTGTGTACACGTTGAAAGCGCGGTAGCATAGCGCACACGTTACTGTAGAGCAACGCCATGTGCTGCATGTGCCGTGTAGGATTTTCTTCAACGCACGTGCCGTATGCATTATTTTGTTCAATGCATATTGCAAACAAGCACGGCAAGCGCACACTTCATATATTTTTCATTGTACACAAACATTTGCACTTTCCATAGTGAGATACAGTATGTGCTTTCAGCTATTCAGTCTCAGTTTGGCAAGCTGAACGATGCCTTCCTATAAATCCTATTCAATAGAGTCAGTCTGGAACTGTGCTGTATAAAGAGACACAAAGCATGTTGTTTTGAGTGTCTGCGCACTTTGAGCCCAGCGAAATTCATTACCAGCTGTGATATTGCAGCGTAATTGCAGGAATAGCTTCTCACTCCAGTGCAACAGAGTCCTCCCATTACGATGCTTTTCGAAACACAGCCTGGCCAATTGACAGCACAATTGATTTCTTGATTAACGTCCCGGTCCTCCTGCTGACATTGAAGCCCGGAGACATAATTTTCCCGTGTGCATGATCGCAGCATCAACACGAATAAAGGCTGGAGGAAAATACATTTTATTTAGACGGAGCGCCGGGGCTAAAAACCTGGGTTATCATATTTTGTTTCTCTGGCAGTAATCAATTTCAGATCACGGTTCTCTCTTCACCTCGCGCGGCGATGCGGAATTACCTCACACAGAGACTACCGCTAGCAGAATGAGCTATTCAGCAGACAAGATCAACATTCAACAAAAACAACAACAAGGACACAGTCTGTTAAAAAATGCATCCAAGGTTTGTTAGCTCAACCTGAGCGCGGTCACAGCTGGGAACTACAGATGACCTTCAGATCACAAACGTGCTGCTTTTCAAACATCTGTGTGAAGCTCCCTTGCACGGGGAATGCTGATTATCTCAAACTAAGGGGGCTTTTCCCAAGACGAATTAATATTTGAAATTTAAAAAAAAAAAGGAAGTTACTAGGGGGCGCTCAATCAGCTGTGAAAGACATTCAAGGTGTGCAAGTTGAATGTGGGAGTTATGAGATACTCCACTACAGCAGGATGTGGAGATAGGAGAACTTTCCCGCGCACTGGACTGGTGACCTCTTACCAGCTCGCCTTCGCTTGATGAGCCAAAAAAAATGAAATATGTATAGCCGGCTAGCTAAATTTAGCCTCCACCTCCTCCATCATCACTTTCTAAGCGTTGTGCTTAAAAAAGGTCTTTCAGACACATCACCGTCTCCTAAGCACATTACCAAGTGCTGTTCACAGAGGGTGTGAGACTGACAACTCTCTGCTTTCTGTTTGGTAACGGCAGTTGGCAGCGAGAGGATGGGCTGCATGTTAAATCATACATTTGAAATCTGCTCCACAGTGCAACCTTGCCAAAATTAATTGGAGGAAAAAAATCACAACGAGAACATTAAGAGCATGCACAGTGTACACACAGTGCCTCATTAGAACCGAGTTTAATACCTCCCTCCCCCAAGGAGGTTATGTGTTTGCCCTCCTATGGATGTTTGTCCGGCTGTTTGCAAGATATCTGAAAAACAGATGGATGGATTCTCACAACACGTTGTGCAGCCGGTGGGGCTTGGGCGGGAGGTAACGACATTCTGTAGACTTTTTGAGATATTTAAAGGCACTATCAGTAAAATTTTGATTTTTGTCACAGGGGGTTGGAAAGAGTTGTCAAGTCTAAACCAACTGCGCAACGACAGCGTTGCCAAGATGTTCAGATTCCTGGCTTTAAAAACCTGTGTTGCAGCCCAGAATCTTTCTTTTGGGAAACGAAATACCTTAGGGGGCTACCCGCCCTTTAGAAATCCAATGTCCCTCCATAAAACCACCGGTCCTCAGTCATTCAGCTTGCTGTATCGATGATCCAATATGGAGGAGCCAGCGTTGCAACGCGGCCCTAAAAGAAGCTGAAAAACTTTGTCATCTGGCAAATTCTTTATAATTTTTGCTGTTGGGTATCGATTTTGAAGTGCTGCAAAAACTTTGTGCCCATATAGGCATAAAAACAGATGCTGAGCTGGCCATACTACTGTTGGACAGGCACCCCAGCATGATCATAATTTTAACCATATCTAAGTTACAATGTTACAGTGTTATACTTTCATTTAGCAGATGCTTTTACCCAAAGCGACGTACAACTGAGAGTTAATACAACACAAGCAAGGATCTAGTCACGAGACGACAACACAAGTAAGTGCCAAAAAACTAGGTTCAAGTCCGATAGGTCCACATAGATGTCAGCAGGCAGAGCACAAAGAAGATGCATTGGGTCTATAGAAGCGAATTTTGTAAAAAAATTTCATGTTTTTATATTTTTATATGAAAATTTGGTAACACTTTAGTATGGGGAACATAAAAAAACTTAATTACTAGTGAATTAGTAATGATCAAGATGTCACTTTAGTATGGGGAACATATTCTAAGTAACAAAAACGTAATTTACAGTAATTTAACACTATTAACACTTGTAGTTTTGTGTTTTGTTATGTAAGAACAGACCATATTCATTAAGTGTTAGTAAGGGAGAATAACTTTTCTTGTGGTACTACCACCTTATAAAGTCCATACTAAGCAAAGCATATTGAGATGGTACTACTAATAAGCAATAATTCTGAGGTTATAGAGGGAAAACTCATAGTTAATGGCTTACTGGTTGTATAATAAGGCCATGCAGAATAAGGCATTAATGAGTACGTAATAACGACCAATTAAGAGCCAATATGTTGCTAATTTGCATGCTAATAAGCACCTAATTAATGGTGACTACGTTCCCCATACTAAAGTGTTACCGAAAATTTGCATATTATTTATTTAATTATATATATATATATTTATCATATTTTTTTTATTATATAAGTGTTGATAAATGCTGTATATTTGCATATCCCGCATATATGCAGGATTTCTGAGTTATGTGGCTTGGGAAATCACAAGACTTTATTAGTATTAGTTGTGTCACTTGTGGGCCACCATCATTCAGAGGGACGGTTGCCAATGTTGCTGAGACTCCTGCCAGTTGCTCACTATGATCGGTGATAGCGGGCAACAGGAAAAAATTACTGATTGTATCTTTAAAAAATGTTGTGTAAAAAAAAAAATATCCCCACCAAAGACTGATGATGTCACATTTAAATGGAGGTACAGTTGG
Organism: Lampris incognitus; assembly: GCF_029633865.1. Lineage (NCBI taxonomy): Eukaryota > Metazoa > Chordata > Actinopteri > Lampriformes > Lampridae > Lampris > Lampris incognitus. The sequence continues at coordinate 13,135,964 of NC_079224.1, read as the reverse complement.
CTTTAATTCAATTCATAAAACCAATTTAAACCACAGTAAAAAAAAACCTTCTTGCTGTTGCCTCACAGCAAGAAGGTCCTGGGCTTGAACCCCAGGCCATCCGTGTGGAGTTTGCATGTTCTCCCTGTGTCTGCGGTGGGTTTCCTCCAGGTGCTCGGGTTTCCCCCACCATCAAAAAGACATGCATGTTAGGGTTAATACTCCTATCTGTGCCCCTGAGCAAGGCAATGGAAAGAAGAGCTGGAATTGGTCCCCGGGTGCTGCACGGCAGCTGCCCGCTGCTCCTAGCTGCACAACTAGGATGGGTTCATTTGCAGAGGTAGAATTGCCCCACGGGGATTAATATAAAGTGGTAAAAAAAAAACCCTCAGCACAATGTATGTGGGATATTATGGGGGGGGAAACTGTTCAGCCTTATTGGACATTTGCACTCATGTAGTAGTCTTGGTGATTTGTTTGTTTTTTTGTTGTGTTTTTAAAAAAAAACATTCCACAGATATTTGCAACGTTGCCAAGAAAAGTGCCACAGAGATGCATTACAAAGGCCCGCTTTATAATAGGAACGGCTCTGCCTGTTCTCATTACTACACGTGACACTTCCATTTCCACTCAACGTGTCCAAAGCGCCGCAATAGCCGCCACAATGTGAAGCATTTAAAAGGCAGCCCCGTAATGTTACCCTGCAGACAAGACGAGATTCATTTGCAGTGTGCTCGAGTCCGGTGTCGGCTGCAGCCACTGATGACTTTGAGAGAATAATTAAAGAGTGGGCTAAGTGTTGCCCGAGGATATTTTACATGCAGCAGGAGGGATGACAGGGGAAAGAGGAGGTGAGGGGGGGGGCTGGTCAGAGATATTGATTACTGTTGGGCTCACAGCACCACGAGCATCGCTCTCAGTCCAACAATGTAATCATCAGCCTTCTACTTGTAATGCGCAGGTCGCCACGAGCTCACCGGGGGAGGGAAGGCGAGGGGCAGGGGAGGTGGGGGAGAGGGAGGTACGGAACAGGAAAGGGAGCAGATGGAGAGCTTAATGTTTCATCTGCCATTGTCCTTCAACTCGTGATGAAATTTAAGGCCGGAATTTTCCCAGACCCCCGGGACCGGGGGTTTTAAAGCGGGTTTGAGATTTTAAATATCAGATAATAATTGATTTAAAAACGCAACCTCCTGTGTTATATTGTTAATCATCACGCCATAAGAAAAGGGTTGTTTTGTGTAACACCTGCTCTGGTGAATGGATTACAGCCGTCTTAGTGGAATAAGGCCATGCTCCTCCCTGCTTTAAGCCGATTGTATCGCCATTGTTCACTGACTGTCTCCGCGGGTGCCGCCATTAGATTGGATTCAAGGAAGGCACTATTGGAAGTTGGCAGACGCTTTAAAACAAGCTCTTCTCGGAGGTTTTAATCTTCGAAATGTATTGCAATACCAGTGCCACGTGTTCCCCACAGCTTGCTGTTCACAAGAAACATGAATACTGCAAACATCAAAACTTGCGTGGTTGCGACTTATACCACGTGATCACACGGTCGCAACTGTCGCCGGTTCAATTCCAGCCGGTGACCTTCATTGCATGTCATCGCTCTCTCTCTCTCTCTCTCTCTCTGTCCGTCTCTCCCATTTCCTGTCCGCCTTTCACTGGCACATAAAGGTGAAAATACTGTAGCGAATTTGGGGGGGGGGGGCAGCCGGGCACCGCCGCAGCCGAGACGCGAACCGGGGTCTCCCGCACCACAGGCGACTACGTTAACCAGGCAACTAAAGGGCGAATATGTTAACCAGTCGACTAAAGGCGAACTGGTTGATGTAGTCGCCCGTGGCGCGGGAGATCCGGGTTCGCGTCCCGGCCACGGCGGTGCCCCGGCTGCCCCCTCGAATTCGCTACAATAACAACAAAAGACATTCACTTGTGGTTTTCAAAATATAGATTTAAATGCTTTCACTGATACTATCTCACTCAGTGCTGCCAGGTGCATGGTGGGAACCTTAAGTGTCATGTTTTGTGGCCTAATTTCCACCATTGTGTTTCGACACTCCTTTGATAATAAGTGCCGGGGAAATACCTTGACTAACAGCATATGTGGTAGACAGTACATGTGGGCAGTGGGATGTAGTGCTGAGTAAGAACCGGCGGTGTCGCCAGGTCATTCTGCCGGGGCTTAAGCCCCGAACGTTTTGAGTGTAGCCCCAAATATAATTTCAGATGTAAGCCCATGTGAAGCCCGACAAAAAACACAATGTGTGTGAGTGTCCGATAGCCTTCGTGACGTAACAGCCTGTCAACATAAATGCAGGTCTCGAAACTAACTCTGTGTGTGTGTGTGTGTGTGTGAAAGAAAATTTGATATTCCCATAAACTAAAGTTAACATAAATACATTTCACTTTTTTCCCTCTGGTCTGGTACTGTAGCGTGTCAATACACGTTTAATGGTAGCAGTTGTGAAGTATTCTGCTTCTACTCGATACTAATACTAATTACGAACAACTAATATTTTTAACGTCACAGTTCATAATTAATCTGGAGATTAAACAACAGTTTTTGAGGTACACGTTTCGATTTTTCAACAATGAAGACGTGCTTTGAATGTAAATAAGGTGCCAGAGTACATAAAGTATCAAAATAAAGTTTGTTTATCAAAAAAAAAAATTTTTTTCCGAGGGCATCGGGGTAGCATGGTGGGCTATTCCGTTGCCTACCAACACGGGGCTCTCCGGTTCGAATCCCCGTGTTACCTCCGGCTTGGTCGGGCGTCCCTACAGACACATTGGCCGTGTCTGTGGGTGGGAAGCCAGATGTGGGTATGTGTCCTGGTTGCTGCACCAGCGCCTCCTCTGGTTGGTCGGGGCGCCTGTTCAGGGGCGGGGGGGGGGGTTGGTGAACTGGGAGAAATAGTGTGGTCCTCCCACGTGCTATGTCCCCCTGGTGAAACTCCTCACTGTCAGGTGAAAAGAAGTATTGGAGGAGACGTGGTAGTCTGCAGCCCTCTCCGGATCGGGGTGGGGTGGGGGGGCTGGAGCAGCAACCAGGAGGACTCAGAAGAGTGGGGTAATTGGCCCAATTCAATTGGGGAGAAAAAGGGGGAAAATCCCAAAGAAATTTATATTTAAAAAAAACTTCCAGGGGAGGATCCCCCGGACCCCCCTACAGAATTCCGGGCTAAGCCCCGAATGTCCTCAAATCCTGGAAACGCCCCTGGTAAGAAGAACAACCTTATTCATCAAGAACAAGATGAACTGAAGACACATGGTTATGTATGTCCTCTTATACATAAAAGCACCCACTGCGCTGAAGTGTCCTTGAGCAAGACATTGAGTATTCCTGGGATGTGTGCTCGCGCGTCTGTGTGTGTGTGTGTGTGTGTGTGTGTGTGTGTGTGTGTGTGTGTAACTTACTCCACTGTACGATTTGACCTCACTGTAGAGGAGGTCAAGCAAGCAGAGAATCTACTCGCCATAGATCAGCAAACCATCACATTGAATTACATGACACACGTTTAGCAGCCCGGTAACGACACGAGACAAACGCAGCATAGCAGATCCACGATACGTTTTCATGGTGCCGCGTCTTTGACTATGAAACAGTTTGACTGTTACTGTCATATCGGATCATTTTCAACATATTGGACCCACAATTGGTCTATCAAAGGTTGGCTTTAAATGTCTCATTGTTTCATATTAAAGGTACGATCCAGAATCCATGCACGCGGCGGCTGTCCTCCCAACTTCTGCCGGTGTTTTGGCCCAGAGTTCGTTAACGTTGTTCGCTTCACCACATGTGAATGAGAAAACCAGCCAGTGCCGCGTGGCTCCGTCTCCGTTCCTCGAACAGATTCGCTTAGTTGACCCAATGGTGAGATATGTCATGTTTCTGCTTGTCAGTATGGCTGTACTGCACATAGCCATGGCAGCACCTGCTATTACGGGATGTACCATTAATCATTAACACAAGTTGCATAGTTTATGTCTCTTGGATGCTCTAAAAAGTCAGGATTGAGGGCGTCCGGGTAGCGTGGCGGTCTGTTCCGTTGCCTACCAACTACCTCCGGCTTGGTCGGGCGTCCCTACAGACACAATTGGCCGTGTCTGCGGGTGAGAAGCTGGATGTAGGTATGTGTACTGGTCGCTACACTAGCGCCTCCTCTGGTCGGTCAGGGGCACCTGTTCAGGGGGTAACTGGGGAGGAATAGCGTGATCCTCCCACGTTCTACGTCCCCCTGGTGAAACTCCTCACTGTCAGGTGAAAAGAAGCGGCTGGCGACTCCACGTGTACCGGAGGAGGCACGTGGTAGTCTGCAGCCCTCCCCGGATCGGCAGAGGGGGGTGGAGCAGCAACCGGGACGGCTCGGAAGAGGGGGGTAATTGGACGAGTACAATTGGGGAGAGAAAGGGGGGGGGGAAATCCAAAAAAGTAAGTACCTTTTATTTCAATTTAATATGATTAAATCAGGCAATGATGATGTCCCTGGTTATTTATAAGGTCCTTGTCAGGACTCTTTCCTTCTTTGTAAAGTAAAGTCACTTAACAAAGTTGCGTGCTCTCATAAAACGACAAGTCAGAGATGCATTTTTTTCTCTCATTTATTTCAGGTGGCCGTACTCGAATAGTGTTTGTTCTAGTTCTCTTACCCTCCTTAAAGTCTCCAGCCGATGCGTCAGCGGCCCATTCCTGGATTGATCGCCGGTCGCAGGCTTTAGAGTGAGGGGATTTGACAAATTTACAGAGTGAGAATCCATACGTCAATCTGGCACCGTCGCTCTGGATGCCGCACAGCCGGCTGGGCAATTGTCCTTTGTTTGAGTGTGCGTGCACTTTGAAGAGGGAAGTGCCGAGAGATGTCCTTCCCATGGCCAAGGATATTTCCCGGAGCTCTTTGAGGCACGGTAGCCCCGGGGCTTCCCTTCAAACGGCCTCCACGCGAGGCAGGACGTCTGAAGTGAGCCGGGCAGGTGACATCAGGCTCTTCCTGTCTTCTCCCTGCAAAGTGTCACAACCACCGCCTGTCTGCCAAAGTTTCCCGCAACTTGCCGACGTGGATTCTTACATAAACCTAACTCTCGAATGAACCTCCGGCACTTTCAGGTGGACGTCAAACTTCAAACTCACGCGCCAGTCATATTCTTTTAATTCTGACGAGCTTTTGCACCTTTCCCCTGCGTTGGCACCACAGATAATTCCTTACTGAACATTATATAGCGATGGACCCTATTTGCAGAGTTGATATGGTGGCGCCCTCTTTGCAGGTTTAAACTCTTGCTTTCTGTGCACAGAAAAATCCTTCTCATTACCGAACCGTACTTACTTACCAGCCTTGACTTTCTTTGATATTTCCAGGGATGCTGAAAGTCCCTTATAGATATTCTGAGATCCTAAGATTCTTTTCATTTTTTTCTTTTCTTTGCAGCATCTTGTTGAAGTACTTGGATTTTTTTTTTCACATTGTCCTTGGTGGTTGTGTTCCACCACGTCCAATTCCTCATCCTTTAGGCGTCAGCTCGCTCGGCTAACAGCACAGAAAAGAAGAAGAAGAAGAAAAAACTTTTTAACTGCACAACGAGATCAGACCCCGTTGCCTCCCAACTAATCAGTCACTTGGCCGTTCTTTAAGAATGATTTCCACACAGAGAAGGAAAGAAGAAGGAAAAATCAAGATGGAGCAAAAACACAATGGGAATTCAGCCAGTATGTCTGTACCCATGGTGCTGAAAGACACCTGAAGACGACTGCACTGGATAAATGCATCGTTACATACAACGGGTCACCTTGCAGTACAGTGCACGTGTGTGCGCGTGTGGTATGCTGGGAGATATTTACCAATGCGATGGATCTATTGGCGGGCGACACCCAGCAGGGGGCCTATCAGCGGAGCAGAGAGACGGCAGCGCGTGCCGTCGATACTCAATCAAGCTATGCCTGGTGGTGGTGGTGGAGCTCTGGACTTGATCCTGGATAATGATGCCGCCTCGTCTCACGATGGGAAAAGTGGACTTCCTTTTTTCCTGGGGGGGGCTGGAGGAATAGAAAGAAGATAAGCGTCCCCTGTATACGCCCAACCCGCCCTACGCATCCCGTCGGAGATGGGGGGGGGGGCTGTTAGAATGGTTGTATTTAAACAGGAACCGGAAGACACAGGAAATGTGATACAGGCACAGATCATATTAAAATCTCTTGGTGTTTTCTGTTCTTGTGCAGTCATGGGAAGACGAGATGTGTCACCAAGTGTGAAAACAATCGGTTGTATAAATACTGGAGGACCCTTTGCGGAGTGCGGACAGACTGGGTTTGTGAAACCATACGTGCAGAACTCGAAAAACCAACAACAAACAAACCAAAGGCGGGCACCTGAAAATAACACAAACTATTGGTTGAACACGTACAGTTGGAGCGAGAGCACCAATAATTGTGTTGGGTCACCCCTCACCGATGCCAGTCGGGGAGATTACGCAGTCTGTGCAAATACGGCCTGGTTTAAAGAATAATAAAACTGAACCACGGAGCTTTGCTGTTCCTCCGCCCTTTGTGTGTTTGTGCTGCATCCGGAGAACAAGGGCGACTGGCACACGGCGGCTGTAATCAAACACAGATGTTCAAACCCATACGTAGGTATTGATGTTCATTTGGTTGCACTCCATCATGCAGAAATAGATAAGAAATAACTATAGCGGCCAACGTGGAAGGTCATTGGAGTCGTGTGAAGCAACATGAAAACGTTTGGCTGAGAGGAAAGAGTGCAAACTGCAGCAGCAGAGAGCAGTGTCAGAGTTTCCTTCCAAAAACAGACAAGCATCATGTGCAACATGCAAAGTTATTGGAGGCCTGAGTGCAAAACTCATTACTGGATGTCGTCACGATCATCGTCAAGAATCGGTAATCAGGAACGAAATATTGTTTCCCCCGGCCCACAGCAGTGCAACACAAAGACAAAACCACATATCCAAAAATTACAAGAACACACATAGCAAACTACCAAAAAATCACTGTCCAAGAGAACGAGCACAGGATGACTGTCGGAACTGCTGGTCTGCATGGGCTAGTAGTTAGCTTAGCCTGCCCTGCTTCCGCGTCCTGTCAGACCACCCTCTGTGTGTCCTCCTCGGGCGCAGCTCCGGGAGGGCCGTGGTCTCTGGGCCCACCGGAAGCAGTAGACCAGGCTCCCCCAGCTGATCCGACGCCGGCTCTCCCAGCCAGACACCTTCGACACACCTCCCCTCACTCCACACGACGACGCTAAAAACACAGTCAACGCTAGGCAAGGCCGCCGCCGCCAGACCAACCTCGGTGTTAGCAGAACTGCCGGTTTGCGTGGGCTAGCAGTGAGCTTAGCCTGCCCCGCTTCCACGTCCTTACATATCGCCCTTGGTGCTTTCTCTGCAGATGCAGCTCCAGGCAGGGCCGTGGTCCCTGGGGCCACAGGATGCAGCAGACTAAGCTCTCCCAGCCAATCCAGCGCCAGCTCTCCCAGCCATGAAATGGAGACAGACTTAGATGCAGACATTGCATGGACGGTACTGGGTGAGGCCACCAGAAACGTAAGTTCGCGCCGCCATCATCCCACGTCGGTACTGGGTGAGGCTGCTGCAAATGGGAATTTGCACCGCCGAATCAGATATATGGCAATATGCCAGATTATATATCAAGAGACAAGCTTATCTCTGATCTTTACAAAAGGATTGTACCTCGTTTCACACTGGACCCCTGAATGAACTCCTCCCCCTCTTTGTGCTTGCTTAAAACAGATTGCTTAACAGAAAGTAATCACGTTTGATATTAATTAATAGGGAGCACAAACAAGACAGAACTCCTCGTGGCAAGATGAAATCCAACTTTTAATTAGTGTCCGCCTTCGCTCAGCAGAACCGACGGATTTCTTCAATTTGCTGTTTGCAATGCTGTGTGGCAGCCGGCGAAAGGGGAGGAGGTGAATTCCCTTGTTTAGGAAAAAAGAGCTTCCACCGGGCCCTCGCGGTCGTGGCACTTATCACTGAAGGAGTAAGGACAGATAACCCAGGGGCCAGGAGATAAGTGAATCCAAACACCTCAATAAAGCCTGAGCCGGAGGAAGAGGAGGAAGACGTGGGCAGGTATTAGCCCATCCATCATCTCCCTCACCGGATCAGAGACTACAAAAATCTACCTCTTTCATCCCTCCGCCTGCTTCTCTCTATCTTTGTCATCTGTGGCTTCAGATAACCGTCAGAGGCCGATCCTTGGATCGTTTATGACTAGGGGTTGTTGGGAATGTGATTACAACTGAGAGAAGGTGGTGGTGAGGGTATGTGTGTGTGTGTGTGTGTGTGTGTGTGTGTGTGTGTGTGTGTGTGTGTGTTTGGGGGGAGGGAGGCTGTAAAACACAGTGAGAAGTGTGCTGTGTTAAGCGTGGTGCCTTGTATGAAACAAAACGATATATTCGACGCATTACACATTTTGAATCGAGTGCTTTGCAAACACCCCTCCCGTGGTTTCTTGCAGACTTATGTTTTGTTTCGCACGGCTTCGCTCGCAGCATTCAGAGGGAGGCTGCGGGACTGAGTTTTCAGAGCACACCTCAGTCAGATGGATGTTTTGCATATTTAACAGCCAGCGATCGATATGTTATCCGGGAGCAATGTCTCTTAAATTCACTGACGTCGACCTCTGGCTTGAGTTTTAGTTAAGCTAACATCATCTGCCTGCAAATGGGACAAAAGGGACATAAAGTGAATGACCTGTTTTAATGCGGCTCGTCAAAGCCCCACAATAAAAGATCAAGTGGGGCAGGAACAACCGGGATCTCTTACGCTGACCTTAAAGTAATACATTAAACGTCGCGCGGGTTGCGACAGAGGTCGGTTCTCCATCGATCGGGCCGCCGTTAGCGATGCTCAGCATGAGCTCCCCTCACGCCCTGTCAGTGTGCTACGGTATGGGGTCGGCTGGATCTGGGGGTGGGGGTGGGGGTGGGGGGTTTCCTTTGCAAATAATGTGAAACGCCGTTTATACGAAATTAAAAAAAGAAATATACCAAGAAAGCTGCAGGTTAACCAGCCATGTGTGC